>NC_061509.1:187181314-187243342 GCF_022539505.1 Lolium rigidum
GTTTAAACATGCTACTTATGCGAGCAAGGAGATTCTTTCTAAGTTTTAGGTTTCAACGTTTTTGCCTTTCTTGCTTACAACTGGCTGACCTGTGCCATGCATAATATATAAGTAATTAAATATACTCTATGGTAGTATGCTTGTAGTGTGGAGTTTGTTCAAATGATGAGAGTACAAGACCTAAGGTTTACAATGTTTGGTTATCTAATCTGTTCTCTTTGGTAACATATCCATCTTGCATCCTAATGGTTCTTCTATTTGGGCCTTTATATCTTTTGTAACAAGTGTCTTCTTTTCTTCTTGAGAATGACATTCGCCTGCTTGTTTTAGGATTATGTTCTGTTAAACTATCAATTCTGTAGATTTCTTCATTGTTGTTACAACATCTGACAATTATACTTTAAAAAGCCCAACATTCCAGTTCATTCTTCAGAGTTCTATTCTTTTTCCCAGAAACGTTGCTTGGTAGGGTTTGTAGATAGATTGTCTTTCTTAGTGAGTCACAGACTCGCCTGATAGATGTTGGACAACTTTGTAACACTTCTAATCTATAATAATCGTTTGTTTGACTCAGTATCATATTATGCCCTTGCTTCTTGCAGTGCAGAAGTACTGGATAAACACTTGTCTATGGTCCAAAGTGATCATGAACAGAAATCCCAGATATTGGAACGGAGAATAAAAGATGATGCAGCTGTTGAAGAAGCTAAAAGACGGGAGCAATCAATGAAGGATGAAAAAATAAAGCAGGAAAGGACCCGGCAAGAAGCAGAGGTTTGTTTGCTCAGATTTGTTATTAAGTAGGTCTCTTCTTGTACACATGGTTTGTTAATTTTGGTCCTTAGCCCGTTTCTGTAAAATTTGGTGCGGAGTGGGTTTGTTTGTTCCATCTAATTTTCTGTTAACTTTTCCTCCAGTCACGTCATTCTGCTTTTTCCTCAGGTGTTCACTACCAAGTGTTATTTCAGGAAAACATTTCTTCGCTTTAATGCTAGTCAGTTAAATGCCTGCGTGGTTAACCTGAAACTTCATGAACGATGATGCAGGCCAGGCAGAAGGCAGCTGCAAAATTAGCAGCTGAAGCACAAAAAGCAGCATATGAGGCTGCTAAAAAGGAAGCTGCAGAAAAGGAAGCTGCTAAATCGAGGGCAGAAGTAGTTTCCACATCTGGCCAAAATTCTCAGAACAGTATTGAAATCAAATCAGAATTACCAGGTGCGTCTCACTTCTGTAGAACTGATTTCTAAAACAGAGTCAATTCGCACACAACAATTTCTATCCTCTTCCCCCATTTCAAGAAGCTGTGGAATAAGTTCAAAATAATTCATGGATGTTCATCAAGAGTTCAAGACATAGCATGTAGACTTGCAAAATCTGGTACAAGAATAGCAAACTAGTACAAGGCCGAGTAGTTAATAGTATGCTATCAACGCAATTTTTTGTGTGTATGGTGCAGGGAGTCATACTTTGAACCAGATTTTTGAAGTGTACATGTACTGTTCAGCATCCATGTGTTCGTTTCCAAATATTCCATAAAGGGGATATAGGGTGCGAATCAACCTGGCTGGAGATACAGTTTATTTTTTTGGTTTAAAAAAAAGAGATAAACATTTTTGGACAAGTTATTTCTTATTATTGTTCAGAATTTACGAAATTGTCACTGTGGAATCTTGTAATATGAAAATTTGAGTAAATACGCCCGCAGTACAGCAACTTGGCTTGTGGCACTTTCGTCCAACATCATGCGAAATGCTTGTTCAGTATCCTTGAATTGCAGGAGCACTTATGGTCCAAGCGATGCCATTGCGCTGTATTACTGCCGATGTGGCCATCTCACATGAAAGGTGTGCGAGCGAGACTAGGGATTTTGGAGCTGACTCTAGAAAATTAGGGATTTGGAGGAGAGTCTGGGAGGTTTAAGGAGTCAGGCTAGCGGAGCGGTCATGCGCGCGTGTGCAACTTTAATCCCACGAGCCAGGTCGGCGCTATACGCCGCTGTTGTGTCGTTTGGAGTTTGGACCTTATGTTCTCCTGCAAGCCAAGTTCAATGTTCTGAAGGAGCGTTTTCTGAGATGTTGGACTAAAGTGCTCCCACAAGCCAAGTTGTTGCACTGAGGTCTTTATTTACTCTTATTAAAATTCTGTGTGCTGGATTCTAGGAGTCATGCTAAGGATATTGTAGTTCTTTCATGAAACACATATTGTGCACTTTAAGCACACAACCATTAATATAATGTAAATAAAACTCTAGTATCTGCAACTTCATGCATTCACAACTCAACAATAACTTATCAAGTATTGCTACCTATCCTAGTCGTTGGTTCTCAACTACATTGCTATGGCCCCATTCTTAATAGAAAAGGGGGGCCAAGTGTTTTCCCTCGTACGAGGAAAAAATAAGTTTATCTGTTGTATCTTGATTTATGAGGATTACTGTTAATGAATTAATTGTCATATTTATACCAGGGATCAAAGTCTATGCCAATAGTTCTGCATTAAAAGCGGAATCGCGGGGGCGTGCATTACATGACCAAGTGCCATCAAACATTTACCTCAGCAAGGTATTATTTTCTTTGAAGGATAAATGTCTTCAGTTGCAATTTGGAACAACTTGCTGCAAGCCTGCAACTGGTTGATTTAACAATTCTGATATGTTGACCCTTTCCCAGCTTCCATTGTACTGCTATATGTTAGCCGCCCTTAACCTATATGTAGCATACTGCTTACCTGTATATCTGTATTTGACTAATACCATGTTATATTGTGCAGGATTACAGCCGATATGACCGACAAATTGGAAAGTCTATTAGTAAACTTATGCCTACTACAGACAGTGTCAAGTGAGTAATTACCATGACATTAACTATAAGTTAATGTTTATCTGGCATGGTCCAGTAGCTTGCAGCATTCGATTACTCAAGTTATGGACGCATGCTTTTAAGTATCTGTTGCTGTCAGTTTTACCAGCAGACTGCAAGGCTATTATTTCTAATTTATTGTTAACTTATCCTCTTTTTTCTCGATTGGATGTGCATGATAAATACAAATACTAGTTAGTTACCTTTTGTTCATACCAATTGCTGTTCAGTTCAATATTTCATCTGAGCTCTTATTTAACTTGAATCCTTACTTAATTGTTCCTTGTAGAGCCAGGGCTAGTGAACTTATTAAAGCTTTAGATGGACAAGAATGCCCTCGCCCAATTGCTTGTCGTTTATTCGCAGACAAGGTAGCTACTTTATTTCTGTAACCTCATTTTTAGAAGAATTTCATGATCTATGCCCGGTACATCAAACTAGTCTAAGGCCTTACAGCATGATCATGCGTGCATGGCAATTGGCTGGATTAGTTCTATGTATGTACGGGTAGAGTTACACACAGTGAGAGCTTAAACACTTGCTTTGTGAAATGTTAATCATTAGCAAATCCTGGTTTTCTTGTTTGCGCAATATGTACTTTTGCTGGTGCCATGATGGTGGCACCTTTTGTCTTGGGAGAAACATGGTATTACTAATTGATTTGTTGTATTTACATAGTCTTCGTATTACAGTCTAGATGATGTGTTTTCTGGTAGCTGCTATTTTTTGTTCTGAACACACTTAGGCACACATGTATTAAATTGAAACTGCCATTCATTTTAGTCCTTAACGATGTAACTATATCTCCTGGGTGGAACATTAGCAAATATAATATGCACATGTACACATTTTTAGACAGATAAATATGTCTTAGGGAAGATACAGCGGCACATCACCTGTTGTATTCAGAACCCTCCTATACTACTACCATGCTATTTGCTATGCAGCGTTTGGAGAAACGTTGTTGCTGACTGGTGCTGGACTGATCAGTACAGGGTTTGTAGGCTATTATTCTGATTGAGCATCTAAAAACTCTCTAATTGCATTTCCAAATAAAATGTGTGTATTAGTACCTTCCTTCAATCATTTGAATATGGAACATCTCAAGAAAAAAATGCACAAGAAAGTGAACAAATCTTCGAGGCAGAAACCACCTGCTTTATAGGTGTCAACATTCATCATTCCGTTTTGACGTAACTAACTTCTTAATAATAATAAAAAAGGGCGTACCCAGTGCTGGGGAAGGGTATTTCTAGGCAGACTCAGGGATAAATTCTTAAGTTTCCAAGTCCTGAAATGGCATATGCATTTTCTTCTTCTTTGCATCACGGTGTTAACTGCATAAGTTATGTGCATGGTGAGGTTACTTTTATAGGAAAGATATAGGCCAGATTAGGGTTACAGATTAGTATCCGTTGGATTAGGTTCCTTGAGGACTAAATAAGCTTCCCTATATAGTGGGGGCGTTTAGCATACCCATCTATGATCTAGCAATTGATTTAGTAAACTAGTCTTTCCCTAGTTATGTTGATGATCTAATGCTCATAACATCATCACAAAATTCTTATAGCCAGTGCCCCTTAAATACTGATGAAATTGTCTGCAATTTTCATTTCACTTCCATTTACAATGTTGTATATTCTAGACCACAACCGTGAAGGTTTTTTTTAGGGAACATGGAGTTATGAATCGAGATGAATCCCATCAACTCAGATTATGTACATTCTAATGTTTCGCTTGATATTAACATGCTCTATTGTATTGCTTATGGTACACATTGTAAAAAGATAGCCTTTTTCAGTAGTGTGATTTTATGAGCCTACACAGTTATACAAGTAACAGAGAAAGTGTGGATGATAACATTCAGTTACTTTACAAGGTATTTTACTACTAATTGGTAATATGATCTTAAGGGTTCCCTGTTCTTGATTTGAAATTTTTTGGTCTATTTCTATACTAGAGTTTAGATTCCTATGTGTTGGTTCATTTTCTGACATACTGAGCTTCTACATAATATTGTACACATCAATAATTTACCTGTTTTTTTTGCAGATGATTTCAATAGTGAAGAGTCGAAATCCAAAGGACAAAACCTTTGGAAATTTGGCCTTTGCGTGTGGATATGTCATGCTGCTAGTCACTAACCAGGTATCTTTTTTTATTTGTTCTGCAGAGTAATGCCGATTAGTCATTACTGAGTGAATTGATGCCTAGAATTTGCTATTTAGTTTGTGTTAATTCAGTGCTAACAGTGCTGTATATTTGAACAAAGCCGAGAATTCTGTTACTTTCTGGTAACATAGTTCTTTCTTGCAAGTCAGGTGCATATAACATATCTTTGACACCCTGGAAGGCAGAAGTGTGTATGTTGCATTCTTGGTTACCAGGACTTATGTGTGTGATACTCAAAATAGTCTCTGGTGGAAATATACTTTGCTTACATGACATATCAGCTTGTGTTGAACTAAAGTCTGACAACAATAAATTTCTATGTAATTTAATGCCGAGTTTAAAAGGTCACTTTGAGCAGCTCAGATATAGAAGTGCCACTTGGTGTTGATAAACACATGGCCACTGTAGATGTTCTGTCAGGATATATGCTGTCATTTGTCTGTCTGAAAAGCAATTTTGCACCCTCATGTTGCTATGAAGATGCGCCCTTTCCTATGGCTTCGGACGCTTGCAGTCTTCACTGTGGCGCTAGTATGATGATAATCAATCATTTACATATCCCGCGCTTAACTCATCTTCCAACGCAGTTTGATAACAAGTACAAAGAAAATACAGTCCATTGTTTTGTCATGTGACACATGTGTATGCACAGGTACCAGATGCAATGGATTATCTCCTAGCCGAGTTCCACAAAGTTTGCATGTACACAGTTCCCAAGCATCTGCATGCTTTGAATGTAAGTCTGCATGTCACTGAACTTTTCAGCATTGTTGCGCTTTCTTATCTTATTTGGGGTAGCGAAATCTGAAATTGTTTATGTTTTGGTGTTGCCATATCTTGGACTATGTGAGTAAAAGATATTTCCCCCGTTCCAAAATGTCAGCCTTTAGCTTTCTCAAAAGGCCGATTAAAACAGCTAATTTAGCTTTCTAAAAAGGCTTACATTTTGGAACGGACATAGCCTGGTGGTTGGGATGGGCTGATGCATCCCCGCCCGCCCAGGTTTGAGTCTCCGCCCTCACAATTTGGTGTCGTATACACAGTCACTTCTATTAAAATCACAGCGCTTTGGGTTTCTTCCCCTTTAAAGCCAAACAATTTTTTTTCAACTGTGAATGCACCTGGTTTTATGGTTCGTAAATATGTACTATTCTTATATTAGTTTTGTCTAATGCATTTGGATTATCTCATGATATGTACTTGTTTAGGCACAAGCACGGAACACAGATTACTTTAGGCTTATTGGCTACCAGGAGGAAGATGGAAAACTTCAGAGCACTGAGGCATATTTGGTAAATGTTGCTGCATACGTCAAGCTTTATGCTGCCATGATTCAGGTGTGTACAGTCCTTGTCTAGATATCACCAGTTTTCTAAAAACAGCAATTAAGTCTAATTAGTCGTTGGTGGTAGATGTGTATTCAATGTTCTGCCTTCTCCCTATTAATTGACCGTTTTCCTGTTAAGCAGCCCATTAGTTTAAATTCCAGCACAGTAATGCACGTAATGTAAAATACAAATTATGGTTTGCCATGGTGTGTGCAATGCACGTGGTGAGTTACTCCCTCAGATCCATAATAATTGTTGGGGCCCCTGACACTTATTATGGATTGGAAGGAGTTATTGCATACCATGTTTTATGATAATCACATTATCAAACTTGTTTTGCAATAGAAGAGAAATATGACCGCATAACTTTGTCTGCAGACAGAAATCAAGGGTGTGCGGCATCCACATGGCTTAGCTGAGGGATGGAAATGGCTTGCAATGTTCCTCAATTCTCTCCCAGCCATCACAGCCACTGCTTGTGCCCTTCATGCTTTCCTCAAGGTAGAAATCTGCACCAGGACTTTTGTGCTTTTGTGTTTGACTGTCTGTTGATGCACACATTACCTAACCAGGATTCTGCTCTTTTTAGACGGCTGGGTTTGCGCTTCACAAGAAATATGGATCCCAATTCATGAAAATTCTGGATGTCATATCACGGCAGTTCATGCCAGCTTTGAAAGAACAAGGCTCGAAAGTTCAGGCAGAGGCTATCAGTAATCTACAAAATTATCTGGATGACAAAAAATATCTAGAGGAGCCAGAAGGGCAGTACCTTGCCCAGCAGCTGCTATCAAAAGGGTACATGTGAAGATCAACACTGGATCGGCATGGAGCTATCAGCTATGGTATATGGGCTGGCCACTTGGTCGTTCATGATTAGCAGCAGCAGTTTCTAACTGGTTCGCCATGTGCTCAGAGAGGCAGTAGTATTCCGTCGAGGGAGTGTGCTGCACGGTTATAACTATGGAGAAGCCCAGGACCGTCTTGAAGATGAAGACTGTTTTAGATAGCCTTCATGTATGATCTTGAAAGATAATTTTTGATATCACGGGTTTCTTATATTTTATGTGGCACATGTGATCTTGAACATGAATTAGGATAAGTGGAAGGTCATGCCATTTGTTGTATTGCATGTGTGTACCGTGAGGGCAAATGTTCCCTCAGTTTGAAGTCAACGTCATTCCGAATGTAATTCCTTTTTTTGCGAAAAAAAATCTGAATTTAATTCAGCTGCGTTGAACAAATTATTGTTTGTATTCCCTCCGTTCCCACGAAAGTTGTCTGAGATTTGTCAAACTTTGGATATAAAGCTAACATCAAACACTTTACAAATGTCTTGTATTGCTTATGGATTCTTGTTAGTAGTAGTAGCAGAAGCAGCCAGGATGTTGAGTGCGGCTCTCAAGCTTGTTTCAGACTTGAGTGCATGCGTCTGTTTCAGGCCTGAGCATCATCAGTCCAGTTCCCTAGTCCCCACAATGTCTGCAGTTGCCCACTCCCTTAGCCAATTGCAGAGCCGAGTTGGAGATGCGGATAAAGGTACGGCTAAAAAAGCCTAAAACCTCCTGCCTGCGAGTCTGTCTGAAAGGAGGAGAGCAAGAAAATGGCAGCGCCACCTCTCAGCCTCGCAGGCCGCGTCGCCGGCGCATCCTCCCCGGCCGCCGCGGCACATTCTTCCTCCCGTTCCCGTCACTTGTGTCCTCGCCTGCTCCCTTCAAAGGTGCGTGGATATTTTTCGCTTGGTCACTCCCCAATTCCCTGTGCTGCTCTTATTGCCCTGAACTGCTGGTGGTTGTGCTGTGCAGAGGTGGAGCGGGGTGGTGAGGATGGGGGCGGCAGTGGGAGGCGGGCAGGGGGGCGGGGAGGAGGAGGAGACGAGGCAGGCCAAGGAGATGGCCGCCGCCAGGAGGCGGTGGGAGACGCTGGTGAGCTCTCTTCACCTCTCTTACTCCCTCTCTTGTGGCTTCCTGGCCAAACATCCTCTAAATCTACAGTTATCTCGGAACAACAGTGATATTTTTAGCTCAAGTTCTGTTGTTTGGATTCGGCATCCATAATCTGCGTGATGAATTTCTGAATGCTCGACTGCTGTTATTTTTGTATGGCTCTGGAATTCTCTGCCTGAAGATCAGGGAGCAGAAAATCAAGACCCTTACACCGAGGGAAGCTGGCTACACGTTCAAGCTGACAGACAAGGTCCTTCTGGATGTTAGGCCCTCAAATGAGCGCCAAAAGGTTCGTCTTTCTTCAACAAAAGCTACCCTTAGTGTTAGGGAACTGTGGATGGTCATGGTCATATCTTTTCTGCCCTTTGATCATATCGCAGGCCTGGGTGAAAGGCTCTACCTGGATTCCTGTATTCGATGTGGATACGTCGTCTGATGTGAATGGCCTCAGCAAGAAAGCATTCAGCTTTGTGATGGGTATGCCAAACAAACTTCAGTTTACCATCTGCAGCCAAATTCTGTTGTGGCACTGACTGTTGGTCGGGCTGTCTTGTAGATGTTTTTGGGCTATAGTTGTTTCATCATATTAGTTGGCATATGAGATACAACATGGAATTTATTTTATGTGTAGAGAATCCGGACTGGAGACTAAGCTAATGGTGCATCAAACACAACTACTAGATGTAGAACATGTCTTTTATTTCAACATGGATGCACTTTTTTTGTGATCTTTTAATTCTTAGATTACCATCGTTTTTAACTGAGACTTCAGGTGTGAATGAACTCTCATGATCTCATCCATCTTGCACAGGTGGCTGGTGGAGTGGCAGCTCAACAATGTCATTCAATAAGTATGCAACTTAAGTTAAACTTGTGGTTTGTATTTCGGAACCATTCGCTGAATTTTAGATCAAATTTCTAGGAACTTCGTACAACAGGTTCAGGAGAAGTTCCCAAAAGATACAGATATTATCCTAGTGTGCCAGAAGGGACTGAGGTAATTACTTGTTAGCTCACTTACTGAGTTACTGATGCTTGACTGTAATGCATGACACACTGATAGCACATATGTACATGTTTTCTCACCTGGCTTGCCTTTGGAGAAGTTACATTTATTTGTATGTTGTCCTTTATGAAGTAGTATTATCTTTTGGTTTCTGTCTTAGAACTCACCATGCAACAAGAAAGTTGTCTACCATTTTCCTGGGCATCAGCTTATACCAATCTTAAACTTAGCTTGTTGCCTTGATATCATGCTGCTTATACTCACAAGATGCTATTTGAGCAAGCCAGTGCTTTCAGTTCCAATAATTTATTCTATTGGTGCTACTGCTACATATTGTAGCGTCCATTGCGATCAAGATCTGGCCTAGAATTAGTGAGAGATTCTTCTGACATTTTTCATTGACTCTTGTGATTTCCCCAAAATTTGTCAGATCAATTGCTGCTTCCGAGCAACTTTACAATGCTGGTTTTGAAAATTTATTCTGGGTTCAAGGAGGGCTAGAAGCTGCTGAAGAGGAGGTAGGATATGACTCATCGCATCGCTGTAGCTGTTGCTTCGGAGTTATATTAAGTCCATGTCCCTTTTTAGGATTTCGAGCGGGAAGGTTCCCAGCCTTTCAAGCTTGCTGGTATTGGTGGCGTTTCTGAGTTTTTTGGGTAAGTTCCACGACCTCAACTATTTCACCTATGATAGTGTCAGTGTGATTGTGTTATTTTTATGACCAAAATGGTACCGAGCTATGAGCTTGCCACCAACCTAAATCATCAGCTATCATATTACATTACACAAAAAATATTACATTACACATGGATATAAGCATGGTATTGGGTTCCATAATTCTGAGATGAATGCAGATATTTTTCAGCATTCCACAAAAACATTTAACATTGCCCTCCAATAGTTAAATGGCACCCATCAGGGAACTGGTCCGAAATCTTACTTTGACAACATCATTTCAGCTGGACGGATCAGCAACGTGCACAGGCTGCAAAGGAAGGATGGAGCTATCGGCTGCTCTTCACGGGCCGATTGGTAATTCAATCTGAAAAATACACACACTGACACACACACACACATTGATATCGTTTTCGGCCAAAGATAGGTTTTAAATAGATTCTTCTTGTTGGAACTACAGGTTGGAGCAATCGTGCTAGCAGATGCTTTATTCGTCGGTGCACAAAGTATTGGCCCTCTGCTTCAGCAATTGCAGTCTCGTTAACAGATCGGTTTTTTCGCTAAAGGAAAATGTTGTGGTGTTCAAGCTAACATGGGTGGCTTGTCTTGAGAGACACCAAGCAACTGCAAAAAGGACACAATGGCAGCTGTTCCAGGCCTGTAATCACAGAGACTGAGTGTTTTTCATGCTTATAGATGTATCTAGTCATGAATGTAGAGCCTTATTTGGTATCTAGGAGTTACACAAATTCTGGCCACACAGGTTACTCTGAGGAGTATGAAATTTGGTGGAGTTTGCGAATCTCAAAATCTCATATGAAATCTTGAGCATCAAATAGGTCATGAAATTTAATAACGTTTGTGAGGGGCAACAATGTGGCAAACTGGCAATACATCCAAGTGGGGCAGGTGGTTTGCAAGGTGTGGCTCTAGAATTGGCTGATTGTCATGTTGTGTCGTTGGACGTCTGACTGGTAATCTTCGGCGACTTGCTACACTTTTTGAAGCTGAACTAGAAAACTTATGCTCTATTGCAAGTCTTCATTTGGCTTGCATCTCGGGGTGATTGTAGGGCCGCGGAGGCTCACGAGGCATGGGTTCAAGCATGCCCCAAAATGTGTGCTCTGCGATGACCAATCAAAGGCAACCATGGACAATCTCCTCACCTGCAGCCCCTGCTTGCACATCTTGTGACATGAGGTGCTATCGTGGATTCGATCGACTGGGTAAAACTTTGTGGATGACAAGAGGTCATCCACTACGCCTATGTCGCAATGAGGAACGAGACCCCTTCGACGATCATGGTGGTGATTTGGTGGTTGTGGAGCAACATAACACATCCACATTCGAAAACGCATAGCCCAACATTTCTAGCCCGCTCTACATAATTAGGGTTGATGCCTCGATGTTGGTGAAAATGAAGTCACGGGTTTTTGCGGTGTTTTTTTGTAGTAATGTCTAACACTTAGTGGTCTAGTGTTGTAATCACTGTTCAAAAAATCGTCCGATTCAACGATTAATCGCCCGATTAATCCCTATTCAGTGGTCATCGATTAGCCGATAAACTCATTTATCACTCGATTAACTCATTTATCTTCCGATTAATCGGCCAATTTGCCTATTAATCGCTAATCGTCAGCCGACCGAGTTAACCCCGATAAGCGATTTCTTCAACATTGGTTGTAATTACATGTGTGGACTCTATACGGCTTGTACATAATTTTCTTTTCTATCAATGCGGCAAGATACATTGGATTTTTTTAAGTTTTAGAGTAAATTCCAATTTTTACCCACAAACAATATTTTTGACACTAATTATCCCATTTAACAATTATTCATCCGTATTACCCCATTTAACGAAACCTTTGCCAGATTTCCTAAGATTTTGCAAATGTGCGTTCCAATTGGCACATTTTCTTGAGTTGGTTCCTGCACTTAGAAAAACTTGAACCCAACAATATGTTCATAACCTTCATGTTGTGGCAAATAATCACGATATCAACTATGTATCTATGTGTCAGTTTGCATATGTCTGCATATGTCTGAGTTGAACTAGATTCCTTCACATAATATCGTGTCTCTGCTTTTCCATATGTTATATCACGTGTCACATCATAATTTTGATACATAGCAAGAAACACAAAATAAGAAGTACTCCATTTGTACGCCAATCCCACCTAGCAGATTTCTCTCCACTTTTTATAAGGGGTAAAAAATGGAATCAAATTTACTAAATGGGGTAATGGGGATGAAATAATGTTAAATGGGGTAACATGTGTCACAAAACTCAAACAACAGGGTAAAAACTGGAATTTACTCTAAGTTTTATTTAAAATGTTAGTATTCTTAATTTGCATCGCGCATATTTTGAGATTTTACTTGTAGATTAAATGGGTCGTTTGATTAGAACCACATTTTGTTATGCTGTCCCACCTGAAATTAGGCATGTTTGTCCTCAAGTTATACATGTATCTTTTTTGTGATAAAATCCATGCCATGCAAAAAGGAAAATGTGCGCAAAAGTCTCTTAACCAAGCCAAAGTGGGGCTATCAATTACTTAGGAAACCTTAAAGGTTAGACAAATTTGACAAAGATTGTGTGATAAAGTCGACCCGCAAAAAGAGGAAAAACGATAAAGTCAGCCCCCCCACTAACCATGTCCGCCTCCTTGTTGGTTTTTCTATTAGGCTGGTTATAGTGGTAAGTATCATGCATATGATACTAGTACATAGTACATGATACTATCTCTATAGTGGGTAGTATCATGGAGTAGTATCATAGTCTTCTTATATTTATTATTTTTTAGAATCTCAATGCAAATTTGTGTACAAGATTTTTTTACCATTAACTTTTCTCGTTGTTTGCGTTATGATATGGTATCTACCTATGTTACTCTACTCCTTTCTTCTCAGTTTACTACTAATCTTCCATGTATCCCTAGGTCGCTAATTTAACCTACATAATTTAAATTATATAATGTAAAATATATCATTAGAAAATAGAACATCTAAACTTTCTAATAATATAATTTTTATAACATATAATTAATGCTAACTTGATCAAATTTACAACCTAGGGCACGCGCATGCCTAATAAACTCTGTGTGTGAGAGAGTAATCTTCTCTATCCTCCTTAATTAGCTGCCGCATTAGCATTTATGTGGGACGAATATGCATGATACTAGTAGCATCATGGCTAACGGGAGAATCCGATACTATCTCTTTGGATGGCATCAGGTGCCGAATATTCGTTTGTGATAACTTAACTAGGGTTAAGAGGCCAAACCACGGTTCCGCTTCCCAATTCTACGTAATGCATCCTGCCCGCCAGTAACTGAGTGGTGGGACATAGAGAATGACGACCCACATGTCATAGCGTTTTCCCAACCGGTTCACTCGAATGGTCGCGAGCGTGCAAGCCCATGGTTTTGGCCTTCGATTTGACAATATGCCACTGACATGCGGAACAACCTAGTGCTGGTCCCACAAGTCATTGGGTCTGGCTGGATAAGCTGGTAAGGAAACTGCGTGCAGGAATCCGTTCGCCAAAACAAACAAAGGCACAGCGCGAAACGGAGGAACGAGCGGTCCACGATCCGAGCGAGGGACGCGTCTCCGACAGCCATCGAAACTCCTACCGACGCCTCCTCTACCCCGTCGCTGACGCGCGGGCCCGCACGGCTCCGAAGCCCAGCCGGGCCCGGACCTGTCAGTGGCACGGGCTGGAGCGGGTTGCAGTAACGCACCGCCTCCGTCACCGCAACCACCTAATCTCGTTCCCCTCTCGCCCCATAAACTGCGGGAGGCTAGGGTTACGGCCGCACGGAATCGCTCGCTCGTTCGTTCCTCTCTGCGCACCCAGAAGAGACCAAACCAATCGCCCCCGCCGCAGCCGCTGCCGCTGCCTTCGTTTCGAGGCCGATCTAGCGATGGAGTGCCTCGCCGAGATGCCGCACGCGCCGCTAGACCGCCGCCCGCGCAAGCGCCAGCGCCTTGGCTGGGACGTCGGCCCCGAGATCGCCCAGGTATACCGCCGATCCGGACGCGATTTGACCTATAATTTGCAGATCTGTACGGTAGAAGCCAGTTCTCGTTGATTGGTGGTAGATCTGTTGTCGATTTCAATCGTTTTGATAGGCGGCTTCCCGTGTAGATCTCTGGCGGTAGATGCTTGTTTCTGATAGATTCGAGTCGCCTGCCGTGCCTTTTTGAGTTAGGTCGTGGATTCGGCGAATTTATCGTTGATTTTGCCGTGTATAAGATTAATATTTTTGCAAGGCATATTTCAATTAATTAATTAATTCGGTGTATATTACCTACTTAATGGCTAATTACGACCCTCTGGGCTCGCTCTAGCAGGGCTTGTCAGATCACGACATGCGTGAAGGTTTAGTTGAGGGTCTTGTTGTTTCAACTTGTTCAACGCCAATTCAGATGCTGTTATTATGTTCTGCAGAACGTAACTCATCCTGTGATATTTATGTTTGTGCTTTCCTGTTGGTGCAGATAAAATTTTGCGGGCAAGAGGTTTCGAATGTGCTCACTGCTGTGACGTTGGGGCTCTCATCGGGCGGCATCGTTTCCTCCCAGGAGGCGCAAGAGCTCCTTCGTCTTGCGACCCCTCCTCTCAGAGAAGATGACAAGGATGGACACTATGTTTTTGCTGTGGGAGACAACCTCACACCTCGCTGTAATTACCTTATCAGAATTTAATTGCTTATTTTGTGATTGTGATTTGAGTGTTTTCTCAACTTTCTCATTCTCCAACTTTTTTTCTATAATTTCTGATGGACTATTTTTCATGTCTGCAGACAGGATTAATGCAAAGATGGGTGAAGGTCAGTTTGGACAGAAGCCTATTTTAGTTCTGTTGATATGGGCGAACTCTCGAGGCGTTTCCCGCTGTTTTTGTGGATGACGGTCAACAGGGTGGTGTTCTCATGATTGGATGTGTTTCTGCCAATACAACAGGTACCTTTGGTCAGGTGTTGGAATGTTGGGATAGGGAACGCAAGGAAATGGTGGCAATTAAGATCATCAGAGGCATTAAGAAGTACAGGGATGCTGCAATGATAGAAATTGGCATGCTCGAGCAGATATGCAAATATGAAAAAAGCAGATCCAGGTGAGTCCTCAGTTCCACTTGTACAATTCCTATGATGATGTATATTATATGTTCTCTCTGTGCCCTTTTTGTTTTCATAAGGTTGCTTGTATATATAAGCTGGTCTATTTTGCAGTTGTGTTCAAATTCGGAACTGGTTTGACTATCGTAACCATATCTGTATTGTAAGTACATCATTAGATTATATGGCAGTTATGATCTAACCACAAGAGATAACCCTGTTGAGCTTAAACGTTGGTGAATTTGAATGAATGGTGAGCAGGTCTGTGAGAAGCTTGGACCAAGCTTATATGATTTTCTCCGGAAAAACAATTACCGAGCATTCCCAATTGCCGTAGTTCGGGAGGTTGCCAAACAACTGTTGGAATGTCTAGCATGTGTGTGCACACTTCAACTACACCCTTATACCTGCACTAGTAGATCATTTGATAATCCTAGGGTGTCATCCTTTGATGACCGTTATCATTTGAGTACTTGATGATATTTTAGGAATATCTAACACGATTTTTGCTGTTCACATATTTATCTTCTCTGCAATGTGTGTTGCAGTTATGCATGAATTGCGCCTCATTCACACTGATTTAAAGCCTGAGAACATTCTTCTTGTTTCCGCGGAGTACACTAAAGTGCCTGATTACAAAGTATATGTTGTTCATTGACTAATTTGATATTGCTGTTTTATATTTTACTATCTTTTTTTATTTGGGCACATGAGCTAATTCTTTTATATGAACTGATAGGTTTCATCCCGTTCCCCGAAGGAGGGATCCTATTACAAACGTGTGCCCAAGTCCAGTGAGATAAAGGTGATTGATTTTGGAAGCACGACATATGACCAACAGGACCAGACCTACGTTGTTTCCACTAGGCATTATCGGGCCCCTGAAGTTATCTTGGGTATCTTTCTTGTCCAATGCAAATCCTACGCCTTCAGCCAGATATTTGGTGTTTGTTCTTATATTTGCCCTGGGCGATGTTCTGTTCAGGACTTGGATGGAGTTACCCATGTGATATCTGGAGTGTTGGCTGTATTCTGGTAGAACTGTGCACGGTATGTTATTGGGGCTTGTATTCATTTTCCACCAATCAATTACAACAATGGCCTTTTGAGTTACCGAGGTACTGCAGGGAGAGGCATTGTTTCAAACTCATGAGAATTTGGAGCATCTGGCTATGATGGAGAGGGTGCTTAGTCCGTTGCCTTACCACATGCTTAAGAGGGCTGAGTATGTTGCTGTCTTTGATCCATTTCAGTGTAGTAAGCAGTCAGGCTTGTGAAGATTACCTGGTGACATCTGCTTATTTGTTCCTTATGTGTAGTCGACATGCTGAGAAATACGTCAGAAAGGGCCGTTTAAACTGGCCTGAAGGATGTGCTTCACGGGAGAGCATGAAAGCTGTCATGAAGCTGCCCCGGCTTCAGGTACTTCCCATACCCTGTTGCTGTAATGCATAGACCGTAAGTATTTGTGGCTTACAGATGTGATCATTGATCTTGTTTGCAAGCAGAATTTGGTGATGCAAAATGTAGACCATTCGGCTGGCGACTTGATTGATCTTTTGCAAGGGCTGCTTAAGCATGATCCAGCAAGCCGCCTAACAGCCCAAGAGGCGCTTAAGCATCCATTCTTAATGGAGAAGAGTGAGCGAAGGAGGTGACTAGTAGAAATGCTGACAGCTTTGTCCCTAACTTGTCCGTTGTTCCTATAAAGCTTTTGCGATGTCCCAAATGTGACTTCCACATGTGGTACCGCGCAAGCATCTGTATGTATAAATCGAGTTGTCGAGGTGTATGTAGTGTAGTCAAAAGATTAAAGTTGTTTCAATCTTCTGAAACATGTATGTTGTCTGTTTTTGTACCCAATTGAAGTGTTAATGAAAAATTGCAGTGAGATGTGACTTCTGACGGTATTTTGGTTCTAGTTTACTGTCCTTCATCAGCTTCATCCGAATGGAAAGTGGATAGTGGAGAATGAGATAATACACATCCGACATTTTAATTGAAATATTAAAGATAGAAATAAGCTGATAGGAGAAGGAACCCATTTCCATATGAAAGTATATGTTACTAGAATCCTCTAAAGGGAAACAAAGCTGTTTTGGAAAACACAAATTTCAAGAGAAGTTCAACAGCAGTGTAAAGTATGGAAAATCAGATCATTCCACTATTTCCGTAAAATGAGTACTAGACAATTTCTGATATGTGCGGTTGTCTATTCATCTACACTTCTGTCTCCTATCACTCTCATGCCATCGTAATACATGCCTGTCGATAAATCAAATGCTTATGTTATGTCTTCACTGATGGAGCCAAGTCAAACAAATATTTGCAAATTAACTTCTCGTAACCCTTGGCTGTAGCTAAGAGTCACGTGACACATGTTTTCTCTTTTTTTTTTGGTGTGTGACAAAGGCTTCACAATGTCAATGCAGTATTACCAACAAACCCCAAACCATCTGAAATGGCCCGAAAGATTTCTTACAAAGAACTCAACATAGAGAAACAGATGCAGTATTACCGAGGCTTCGTTTGCAAACCATGGCTCGGATAAGAGCTCTCTAGCAGATCCCCTGAACTCGTTGAAACTGTAAAATAGCCACTTCTTTTTTGTTTTCCGCGGAAAATCGTCACTCAAATTTAACGGACCGGTAAAATTCTCCTCCCGGCCACTACATTAGTGGGCAGCCCAAACTATACTCCGCAAAAAAACTAGTGCATTGGAAGTTCTAGCTGAGCATACAAGAACCAGAACAAGTTATCAAGGTCTTCCCCATCTCGTCTTGCGGCTAGCACCGCGACTCGGGGCAGTAGGTTTCGAAACCACGCCTCTTGTGATCTTGAGAGCGGTGATACGATTTTTGGGGAGCGCTCTGCGTGATTACTGTCTTCATCATAGGATGAGACGAGTTCTTCCCTGATGACGATTTCTTCTACGGCATCAGTAGCCTCTACGACGACATGGGCGACAACACCGGCAGCGCAAACAAGTTTTCTTCCGCGGCACCGTATTGCCTGCTTCTACCGGGGTTCATAGAACCAAGGTGGTACTACACTCTCGTCTTAAATGGAACTTTCTCTAAGATCATTCCTGGGTGTGACCTACCAAATAGAGCCCCTCTTCTGGCCCACGAAACAAATAAAGCAAGCTGTTGGTGGCTAAAGAGTGGCTTTTCTCAACCGGAGGGTAAGGGTCCTATTTCTTCTAGTTGAGATCATGATGCAATTTCTAGTTCTAGTATCTTGTCTAGAATTTATAATATCACACTATACGTTAGACCGCATATGTCTAGTTTGTTTCCTTTACCTCTAGTCATATTTTATCTACAGTTTTTCTTTGTTAATTTATGCGAAAACTTGCTTATATTTCCAGCATCCCCGTTGGGACTTCGCATTCAGCTGGCTACTCTAGGCCGACGATGTCAATCGCTCCATCCATTCTTTCGAGAATGTTTCACCAGACAACGTTCGGCTCGGTTGAACCACCATTGTTTGCACTGCTGTAGTTAGCTGCTTAATCTGCAGTCGCCGCTTCTCATTCCCCAGGACCTTTGGAACCCCTCTAGAGCAGACTACAGCTCCGGTCGGAGAGGGCCAAAATAAAAATCAGGCGAGATTTGACTTTCAGATGGGCGCCTCCTCGACCACACGAAAGCAAGCTACTCGCCACGGTCAACGCCCCCTAACGTGCCTACATATACATCCTAGTCCTCCATCATTCCCATCAAAATTACAGCAGCCTCGTTCCTTTCAGCAGCAGCGAGCAGAATTATTTCTTCCAGTAACAGAAGCTTGAAGAAGATCAGCAAGCAGTGAAGTGATCGATGGCTCGGCAAGGGATGGCCATGGCGTTGCTGGTGGTGGTCCTCGCCGCAGGGTGTTGGGAGTCAGCGAGCGCCGCGGCGATGCTCTCGGAGCTGAAACCAACCCTCGCCGTCACCGCCTCCCCCACTCCCAACCAAGGTATGCTTCCTAACTTGCGCCGCATGTTCCTCTGTTTGCTACACGTCACGGATTGGCATACATGGCCATGTGCCAGATTGTGATAAGCTTTGATTGATCCGTGGCCAGTTCTTCACGGCGGCGAGGACGTGATCACGGTGACGTGGTCCCTCAACGCGACGGCCGGCACCGACGCGGAGTACAAGAAGGTGAAGGTGAGCCTGTGCTACGCGCCGGTGAGCCAGAAGGGGCGGGAGTGGCGCAAGACCCATGACGACCTCAAGAAGGACAAGACCTGCCAGTTCAAGGTCACCGAGCAGGCCTACGCCGCCACCGGCACGGTCGAGTACCGCGTCGCCCTCGACATCCCCACCGCCACCTACTTCGTGCGCGCCTATGCTCTCGACGCCTCCGGCGCAAAGGTCGCCTACGGCCAGACCTTGCCCGGCGCCACCTTCGACGTCATCAGCATCACCGGCGTTACCACCTCCATCAAGGTCGCCGCCGGCGTCTTCTCCACCTTCTCCATCGCCTCGCTTGCCTTCTTCTTCTTCATCGAGAAACGCAAGAAGAACAACTAAGATTGGAACCGTGCCAAGGTGTTCATCCGTGGGCAACATCTTCATGTCCTTTGCAACGTACAAGCAACAGTAATGTACATGTAAGAGAGTGTGTTGGTATTTTTATTTTGAGGATTCCTGTAAGTGTTAGTGTTGTACCACCGACAGATTTATCGAATTATAGAAACAGCAGTGTAGTCAGCTGAAACCTGGAAAACAGTTATGATGCGTTGCAGTGAATTGAGTCTGAAATTGAATTGAACTGGAAAGTTCAAATTCAAGACGGAAAGGAATTAACTGCCAATTCAAATAATATTATTTGAGTGTGCTTGAAATTTTCTGTTAACATTAAAGGGTGTACCAATCTTATTTCTGTTTAGATGTACAAACCATGAAATTTGATGTTCTGTTGAGTTTCGGCAATATAAACTTGCGTACATGTAAAAAAGCATGTATATAACTATATATTAGAATGTATATATATATTATTTTTACACACATAAAAACATTAAATAATGGGAGTAAGGAGGAAACTATAACATGCATGACAGAAAGCCGTTTTCAAGTACCGACAGTAATTACAACATAGATAATAATTGTGTCTCTAACAGATAGCGCACACACATCACAAAGTGGACATTCCATAAACAAGAAAGTAGATAATACTTTTTTTTTAACAACAACAACACATTAAAACAACCATCAAGACAATGTCAAGAGGCATGGCTTCTTCAATTCCTCGGGGAGATCCATCAATGCTTCAAACAAGCACTCATTGATGATCACCTTCCTATAAGATCTAAACAAACCATAATTCTCCAAACATATATTCCTTAGTGCATCAAGGATTCAATTGGAGGAGTCAGCTTTGGCATAGGAAGTGGCTCTAATGTTTTCAAAGCTTCATCTAAAGACGTTCCCATTTCTTCCATCATGCACAAGATAGCTTCCCCAACAGGTTGCCTTTTCTGAGGCACCTCTGGAGATTCTTCAGGAACTGGTGTAATCATCAGGAGGGTTGACAGTAGAATCGGGAAGCGTGATGAACTCACCACTTAGAGATGTGATGGCTGATAACACATTAAAGAAGTTCCTACTGATGGTCTCTAAAGGCCACTGGTAAGTGACACCCAACATTCTCAGTTTAATATCATGTCCAAGAACTTGTTGGAACATAGCAACACTCTCTAACAAACGTGCTATCTTGGAGACCACACTTCTCACCAACATAACACAAATATCATGGAAGTTTCTTTTACTCAAGCATAGCTTATCATAGCAAGTGTCTTGGACCCATCATAAGCTTTTTTCAATATGTACTTCCTATATGCAATATTTTCCTCATCATCATTGAAGCATCCTAGGTCCCTAGGTGTCGTTTGCCTAGTTAGATAGGCTAGAGCAAGACATGCCATCTCAAAATACTTTTTGTCAACAATATCCTTTTCTTCTTTTTCTTCTTTTGTTCTCTCTGGTAATGTAAGCAACCAACGCTTGTTGAGGCATGATGAAGCTACAATGCTGATAACCCCAAAGTGCAAGGGATCACCGTAGTATAATTCGATAAGTATTTAAGTGTCGAACCCACGAGGATCTGAAGGTAAACTATCTATTCTCTAAAGTCCTATAACCTACTTATATGGCCTTCTATGCAAAGGTAGGAACTATAGTGTGTGTGTGTGTGTGTGTGTGTGTGTGTGTGTGTGTGTGTGTGTGTGTGTGGTTGTTTTTGGTAATAACTAGAAAACAATAAAGTTTTTGGAAGCAAATAGGTAAACTAGTGCAAGTTGATAGCTCGAAATTTTGCACTATTTTACTGAGGTATTTAATTAAGTATACTCCTACTCATATTGTCACTCATTTCATGCTCCAGGTAGATACACCTATGCCGTTACATACTTACAAGTTCTTGTTCACTTTCATACGAGCTTTGCAAATTTAGTAGTTTTAGTAGGATTTTATTATGTTTCCCTTGTATTTTACATGCATTTAGGTGTTATGGACAATCATGGAGAAAGAGAGGCAAAAGGACCAAGAGGGTACAATATGGGATAATTACAAGCACCAGACTTAGCCATATGAGGTGTGGGAAAAGTGATATTTTCCCAACATCTTACATGTAAGACCTAAGGCCATGTTATTGTAGCCCTTTTCTATACGAGTTCAACAAGCTGAAGAACTCCCAAATCGGAGTTAGTATGAAGAAATGGCGTCCAATATACGGAAGTCCAGGGCAAATAGCGACCATCGGTACGGGCAGAGCCCGCCCGTACTAGGCTCCGACGGCTCGGTTTCTTCAAACGGAACAACATTTGTGAAGGCCCGATGGGCATATTCGGCCCCGAGCTCTGGAGGTTCGTGAAACCGACCTCCAACACCTATATAAGGAGGGGAGGAGTCAAGGGAGATCATCATTCATCCACACCATAGGGGCAGAGCCCTGCCGATCCGCCGCCGCCGCCTCTCCACAGCCGCCACACCATCACCATATCCACCAACACATAAGAGGAGGAGGAGGCTAGTATCTTGAAGGGCAACGCATGATGACCCACAAGTATAGGGGGTGTGTCGTAGTACTTTCGATAAATAAGAGTGTCGAACCCAACGAGGAGCAGAAGGTGTTGACAAGCAGTTTCGATGAAGGATTCACTGTATATGCTCACAGACAAGTATTCAGGGGGTTTTGATATAGCAGATAAATAAAGTACAAGTAAATAAAATGCGGAGTAATAGTTGTAGCGAGTGGCCCAATCCTTTTTAGCACAAAGGACAAGCCGGTTTGTTTACTTATGATGACCAAACGTTCTTGAGGACACACGGGAATTTAGTCTAGTGCTTTCGCTTCATATAGTTGATTAATCTTCATTGTTTTGATAAGTGTTGTGTGGGTGAACCTATGCTAATGCATCGCTCTTCCTAGGACTAATACATACTTGTGATTATACCCCTTGCAAGCATCCGCAAATACAAGAAAGTAATTAAGATAAATCTAACCACAACCTTAAACTCTGAGATCCTGCTTCTTCCCTCCTGCATCGATATACCAATAGGGGTTCAGGTTGCTGTCACTCCGGCAACCCCACAATTAGCAAACGAATACAAGATGCATTCCCCTAGGCCCATAAAGGTGAAGTATCATGTAGTCAACGTTCACATGACACCACTAGAAGAATAACACCACAACTTAAATATCAAACCATTAAATATTACTCAACATAGTTCACTACTAACATTTAGACTTCACCCATGTCCTCAAGAACTAAACGAACTACTCACGAGATATCATATGGAACATGATCAGAGGTGATATGATGATGAATAACAATCTGAACATAAACCTTGGTTCAATGGTTTCACTCAATAGCATCAATAACAAGGAGTAATCAATACCGGGAGAGTTTCCCCTATGAAATAATCAAGATTTAACCCTAGATGTTACAGCGGTGACGAGGTGCAGCAGTGGAGATGAAGGTGTCGATGGCGGGGATGATGATGATGATCCCAATGAAGTCCAGCTCGACGATGGTGACGATGGCGTCGATTTCCCCCTCCGGGAGGGAATTTCCCCGGCGGATTTCAGCCTGCCGGAGAGCTCTTTTCTCTCTGGTGTTTTCCGCCCCGCAGAGGCGGCTGTGTCTCCTCGCGATTATTCCCCGTACCTTAGGTTTTCGGGTAGATGAAGTACGCGAAAGAGAGGCGGCCGAGGGGGACTTAGGGCCCCCTCCCCACAAGGCGGCGCGGCCAGGGCGGAGCCCGCGCCGGCCTATGGGGGGGGGGGCCCATGGCGGCCCTCCTCGGCCCCTCCTTTTGGATGGCTCCTTCTTCTGGAGAAATAAGACCTTCGGTGTAATTTCCGTCAGTTGTTGATCTTCAGAAATATTGCATTCTGACGGTGCTTTTCCCAGCAGAATCCTGACTCCGGTGAGTGATTCTCCAATAATCATGAAATATGCAAAATAGGTGAAATAACATAAGTATCATCTCTAAATATGAAATATATCAATGAATAACAGTAAATTATGATATAAAATAGTGATGCAAAATGGACGTATCAACTCCCCCAAGCTTAGACTTCGCTTGTCCCCAAGCGAAACTGAACTCAGTAAACAAGACCACATGTTTATGGAGTGAAGAGTCGATAAATAAAATACGGACAAGAAGCATCACATTAATTCACACAAGACATTCTAGTGAACAACTTCCTCATATAATTCAACTTGAAACAAGTAGAAGGAAATCACAAATAAAGGTGCATAGGAAATCATAGTTGGTGATGGCAAACTTCGTTCTTGGTCAAAGAACAATTAACGGATTGTACTTATCCGTCGAGCAGCCGCTCTTATATTAAAGCTTATACGGCAAAACTTGCATACTCAATCATAATAATCTCCTCATAATCATTGATAACTTTCAAAGCTATATTCATTCGGATAAAATTGGTACTAAACAAGGAAGAATAAAAGGCATGATTAAATAGATCACAATATAAATGGTTGGATCACAACAACTCAATTGCTTACTTAGGATAGAGGGAAATAGGTTTACTGACTCAACATAAAGTAAAAGATAGGCCCTTCGCAGAGGGAAGCAGGGATTAAATCATGTGCTAGAGCTTTTTAAGTTTTGAAATCATATAGAGAGCATAAAAGTAAAGTCTGAGAGGTGTTTGTTGTTGTCAACGAATGGTAGTGGGCACTCTAACCCCCTTGCCAAACAGACTTCCAAAGAGCGGCTCCCATGAAGGACGTTATCTCTACCAGCAAGGTAGATCATCCCTCTTCTCTTTTGTTTACACATGTACTTTAGTTTATTTAATGATGACACTCCTCCCAACCTTTGCTTTCACAAGCCATGGCTAACCGAATCCTCGGGTGCCTTCCAAAATTTCACATACCATGAAGGAGTGTCTATTTGCAAAATTAAGTTGCTTACTGATGAATCAGGGAAAACATGTGAAGAGAATTATTAATGAAAGTTAATTAATTAGGGCTGGGAACCCCGTTGCCAGCTCTTTTTGCAAAATTATTGGATAAGCGGATATGCCACTAGTCCATTGGTGAAAGTCTGCCCAACAAGATTGAAAGATAAAACACCACATACTTCCTCATGAGCTATAAAACATTGACACAAATAAGAGATAATAACTTTTGAATTGTTTAAAGGTAGCACATGAAATATTTACTTGGAGTGGCGCAAAATACCACATAATAGGTAGTTATGGCGGACACAAATGGCATAGGTTTGGTTTAAGGTTTTGGATGCACGAGAAGCATTCCCTCTCAATACAGGTCTTTGGCTAGCAAGGTTGATTAGCAAGCATAAGAGTTGAGGGAAACAAACAAATATACATGTGATAGAAACAATCATGCATCCTACTTGTAAGCACAAACATTTTTAACTTCAGAATACTAAGCTCATAGCTAACAAGAAAGAAAGATAATGAAATAACCTATCTACATGTATTTCCTCTTTTCTACTTAAACTCAAAGTGTTGTTGCTATTGACCAATGCTAAGTTTGCCAAAACCAAATAGATTTACTCAATGCTCCCAAAGTGATACCAATACTAACAACAAGATCAATCATATAATAGAGATTGCAAACTAAAATAAGGTGTGCAATATGTAAATGATAAAACTTCTCATTAATATTCCATAACGATAACTCACACCAAGGGATACATAGATAACCAACTAAAGAGAGATACTTCCACACTGCAACCATCTTATATGATAACTTCCCTACTCATGATATGACACTACTTGATAGTAAAAATATAAAAGATAGTGATGATGTGATACCGCGGCACCCCCCAAGCTTGGAACAAACCAAGGGGGTGTCAATACCAATGATGAATTACTCCTTCGGTGGTGATGGTGGAACGACCCCGATGGGAGTGAGGAACCGCTCTAGCATCCTGCGAAGTCGGTTGTTCTCCTCCTGAAGTATCTCCACTTCCCTTCTCAGAACACGGTATTGATCACAAAACTCATCGGTAACCCGTAATGCTTCCTCCACAGCAGGGAAAGAGTTGGGGCTAGGAGCAGGTGGTAAAGGTCCATGCAAGTTATGGGAAAAAGAACGTCCAGTGTTAACCGATCCCACCAAGATAGGCTTACTCCTCACAGTTCGCCGCTCTCTTTTTATTGATGACATCTCCTTCACTTCCTCCCTGACTTCTTTCAACTCGGGATCTTGAATATCTTCCTCCGAAAGCCCTTTGCCCTTGTTGTTGGAGACCATGGTGCTTCTAGATCAAAAACAGATCCTGGCAGAAAACAACTCGAAACAAAACACGACGAGAAAACGATATACGGACCTCTGGGGATCCGGGGGATTATATAGCAAAAAATTTCACGACAAAAGGAAAGTACCAGGTCGAAAACGAGTGGAAGAGGGACTCCGAGGGGCCGTCACCATAGGGCGGCGCGGCCAGGCTGGGGCCCGCGCCGGCCTATGGGGGCACGCCCTCGTGCGTCTCCTCCTCTCCGTTTCGATCTCGTAATTTTTCATATTTTCCGAAAATAGCAAAAATATTGTTCGGAAAGTTAAACGCGGACTTTTTATTACCAGAACTGTTACCTATTCAAAGTCGAACTCTGCAGAACTGTCAATTTGACCTTTGATGAAAGCTTCCGGAGTCACCACTCGAATAACATCAACATCTTCATTATAAGAATCTCCAGAAATATAGTGCTTGAGCCTTTGTCCATTCACTACTTGTGTGGCATCACCTTTCAGAGAACCTATCTTAATTGCCCCTGAACGATACACCTCCACAATGACATATGGTCCTTCCCATTTTGAGAGCAATTTCCCTGCAAAAAATCTGAGACGAGACCGATACAATAGGACTTTATCCCCAACATTAAATTCTCTTTTGATAATTCTTCTATCGTGCCATTTCTTAACTTTCTCCTTAAAAAGTTTAGCATTTTCATAAGCTTCACTTCTCCATTCATCTAGAGAACTCAATTGTAGCAATCTTTTCTTACCAGCAAGTTTAGGATCTTTATTTAGTTCTCTCACAGCCCAATAAGCTTTGTGGTCTAGTTCTAAAGGTAAATGACAAGCTTTCCCATAAACCATTTTATAAGGTGACATCCCCATAGGATTCTTATAAGCAGTTCTATAAGCCCATAGTGCTTCCTTCAATTTACTAGCCCAGTTCTTTCTAGATTTATTAACAGTCTTTTGCAAGATAGATTTAATCTCTCTATTTGATAATTCTACTTGCCCACTAGTTTGAGGATGATAAGCGGAAGCAATCCTATGATTAATACCATATTTAGCAAGAGTTTTTCTAAAACCACCATGAATAAAATGAGAACCTCCATCAGTCATAAGATATCTAGGAACTCCAAATCTAGGAAAAATAATATCTAAAAGCATTCTTAAAGAGGTCTCACCATCAGCACTTTTTGTGGGTATGGCTTCCACCCATTTAGTAACATAATCAACAACGACAAGTATATGAGTGGTACCTTCTGAAGAAGGGAAAGGTCCCATGAAGTCAAACCCCCAACAATCGAATGGTTCAATAACAAGAGTATAATTCATAGGCATTTCATTGCGTCTGGAGATATTACCAACTCTTTGACATTCATCACAAGATAAAATAAACTTTCTTGCATCTTTAAAGAGAGTTGGCCAATAGAAACCTGATTGTAGAACCTTTTGCGCGGTTCTATCTCCGGCGTGATGTCCTCCATAAACACTACCATGACACTTACTCAATATCTCTTGTTGTTCATATTCGGGAACACATCTTCGCATAATACCATCCACTCCTTCTTTATATAAGTGTGGGTCATCCCAAAAATAATGCCTCAAGTCATAAAAGAATTTCCTCCTTTGCTGAGCTGAAAAGGTCGGAGGCAAGTACTTGGAAACAATAAAGTTAGCATAATTAGCATACCAAGGACTATCTCGCGAGCTCACCTTTATTACAGCCAATTGTTCATTTGGAAAACTATCATTAACAGGAACATGATCATAAGCAATATTTTCCAATCTAGATACGTTATCAGCAACAGGATTATCAGCACCTTTCCTATCTATAATATGTAAATCAAATTCTTGCAAAAGAAGCACCCATCTAATAAGCCTTGGCTTAGCATCTTTCTTTTCCATAAGGTATCTAATTGCAGCATGATCAGTATGAATCGTAACTTTTGAATCAACAATATAAGATCTAAACTTGTCACAAGAAAAAATTACAGCTAATAATTCTTTTTCAGTTGTAGCATAATTTCTTTGAGCAGCATCAAGAGTTTTACTAGCATAATGAATAACATTCAATTTTTTATCTACTCGCTGTCCAAGGACAACACCTACAACAAAATCACTAGCATCACACATAATTTCAAAAGGTAAGTTCCAATCAGGAGGTTCAACTACAGGAGCAGTTGTTAAGGCTTTCTTTAGAGTTTCAAAAGCTTCCTTACAATCATCATAAAAAACAAAAGGTACATCTTTTTGAAGAAGATTAGTAAGAGGCTTTGAAATCTTAGAGAAATCTTTAATAAATCTCCTATAAAACCCAGCATGACCAAGAACACTACGAATACCTTTAACATCCCTCGGATAGGGCATCTTCTCAATTGCTTCAACTTTAGCTCTATCAACTTCAATACCTCTCTCAGAAATTTTATGTCCCAATACAATTCCTTCGTTAACCATAAAGTGGCATTTCTCCCAATTAAGAACAAGGTTAGTTTCTTCACATCTCTCCAAAACTTTATCAAGGTTTCGCAAGCAATTATCAAAAGAATTCCCATAGACAGAAAAATCATCCATGAATACCTCTACAATCTTTTCACAAAAGCCATGAAAAATAGCAGACATGCATCTTTGAAAAGTAGTAGGAGCATTACATAACCCAAAAGGCATACGCCTATAAGCATAAGTTCCATAGGGACAAGTGAAAGTGGTTTTCTCTTGATCTTTAGTTTTAACAACGAATTTGTGAAAACCCGAATAACCATCAAGAAAGCAAAAATGAGTATTTTTAGACAACCTTTCTAACATTTGATCAATAAAAGGTAAAGGGTAATGATCTTTCTTAGTAACTTTATTAACTTTTCGATAATCAATGCTCATTCTATACCCTACAACTACTCTTTGAGGGATGAGCTCATCATTATCATTAGGCACAACAGCTTATTCCTCCTTTCTTAGGAACACAATGCACAGGACTAACCCATCTACTATCAGCAATAGGATATATAATACCTGCTTCAAGAAGTTTTAATACCTCATTCCTTACCACATCCTTCATCTTAGGAATTAGACGACGCTGATGTTCAACAACAGGCTTTGCATCATCTTCCATGTTGATGGCATGTTGGAAAATAGAGGGAGAAATCCCCTTCAAATCATCAAGAGTGTAGCCCTAGATCAAGGCGACTGGAGATCAAGATTACTTGAGCATGGGATAACAAATCCCGAATTCGTAGTAACTGATATGATACAGATACGATTTGTAGTTATCCTCATGTGACCCTAGATCGGGGGTGCCTATACAAACCCCCGAGTTAGACCCTAAACGACACACCATTAGAGATCGGATCTCACCTCTTTAGCTCTCGGTACCCTTGCCGACTGAGCCACCCCATTGTAATTCTCCACTGAGTAATAGATCTAGCAGGACGTAGGCCTTTTACTCTTCGAAGGGGCTGAACCTAGATAAAACCTCGCGTCTTGTGCACCTCGCTCCGCAGATGGCTACGTCGCCTTGCTCCCACATCAACGAAGTGCTGCACCCTGCAGCACCTGCCGTGGTCATATCCACGACAGTGGCGCCCACCGTGGGGCGTGGGACATCAAGCCTCCGAGCTGCAACGAGGCCCTACTCGCCTACCCGCCGGCCGCCTCCAGCCGGATGATCGCCACGGGCAGATTCTTCCACATCCAGTCGAGCACCTACCACCCGGCTCCGTCGCCTCTCACACACGCTTGGATGGTGCCGGTCGGCACGATCAACCTCTTTGTCAGGCTCGCCTGCGTCAGCGACCCGCTGAGGTTCGCCCCGGCCAGCTGCACGACCCATACGCGCCGGGCCAGCTGCTCACTGCCACTCTCCCTCTCTCCGGCGAAACTTACGTTGAGGACGAGATGGCCCTGGAGGACGACGCCGATTCGGCGGCTGCAACGTTAGTCGCCGGATCCATCACCGCGGCGTCAGCCGTGGACTCCATCACCCTGGTCTCTAGCCTGGGCGACTACGAGGACAGCTCCGTCCTCCCCCTCTTCGACAGCGACTCGGAGCCCGACTCCGTCGAGGCCCCGCGGTACCAGTACCCGACCGCCGTCCTCATGGCGACCGGTGATGACACACCTAACAACCCGTTCTCCACGCCGCTCCTCGCAATCGCAACCGCACCTGAGATCGAGGCGCATCGAGCGCCCTTGGAAGCGCAGAGGAAAAAGGAGCTGGTCGAGCGGCAGAAATTTCGCCTCGAACGGGACTCGGCAAGAGCCATGTCACAACACCACCAACAACGCGCTCGCCTGCGCATCGAGCGCACCCACGACCAGGGCTTCCCCAGCGCCCGCCTCAAGTTCGACGATCCAGACGGTGAAGTCCGGGTCGCCCGAGTCCAGAACCACGGCACCCCGGAGTCAAGCCGGGCCGCCGCCGATCGTGCGGCGAATGGAGCGCCACCACCACCACCTCCACCGGGGGGCCGGACAATCCCCCCGTAGAAGTCGACACCAACGGACTGCCGCTGCACTCGTCGCGGGCAGACACCATCGTCGCCGCACAGGCAGCCCTCGCCAACCTCCCCGACACTGGCGATGGTGCCCTCTTCATCCAGCACGCAAAGGCCCTAGTCGCCAAGGCCCTGGAGCACCAGTACGCAGCCCAGGACTCCTAGGGGCGGTTGTACTCGCGCTCCTCCGCGAGTCGCGCTGCATCTTCCGCGGCAGCAAACCGCGCAGTCGCCAAACGTCAACAACTGCCCGTCCCCAGCACAACGCGCCGCCCACTCGACCAACAACCCAGTCGAGCCACGCCCTCCGCGCGCGATGGTCGCTGCCAATGGGCAGCCAATCGATGCACACACCCACATCGCCAACGACCAAGCGTGGAATGCACGCCATCGTCTGGATGACAACTACAGGGGAGAGCCACCGCGCCAGAGCGCGTTCAATCGAGTCGGCCCAGCATGCTTCGGTCCCATGATCAGGGGAGAATAGTATCCGCTGGGGTTGAAGGGCCCCCGCGACATCGAGAACTACGACACGCACATCGACCCAACGGTCTGGATCGATTCATACACCATGGCGACGGGCATCCAAGGCTACTCCGAACTACTCGCCGCCCGCTACCTGCCCCTCATGATGGACGGGGTGAATCACCAATGGTTCAACACTCTCCCCCCAAACAGCATCTTCTCGTGGGAGGAGGCCCGCACTGCTTTCATTCAACACTTCGCCAGCGCGTACACTCACGCCACCACCATCGAGGACTTGGACCGCTGCATCCAGGGCCCCCGCAAATCGACTCGCCAGTGGGTGCAACGCTGGCAGGATATGTGGACGACCTCTTGCGGCATCAGCACAGACACGATGATCTACTGCTTCCGGCGGTGCTGCCGGTATGAGCCACTCGACTGAAAGTGCATGGAGCCCCCATGTGTGGTTTTGGTAATTAATGATAATCCCTATGGACTAATGTTTGCATTGAGTTATATTTGTAGGAGTTGTCCATAGGCAATTCTTGAACCATATGTTGGCTTCAAGGTTGCAATAAGAAGAAATTGATGAAGGATATCAAGTGTCAAGTATGTCTTGAAGATGAAGATGAAGTGAGCCCTCAAGTTACTTCAAGACATCAACATGATGAAGAATGAAGAAATAAAGTGCAAGTTCAAGATGAGCCATCTCGAAGAGATCCTTTGCTTGAGTCTTGCCATCCATATGGTGATCATGGATATGTGAAGATGCGCCGAAGAAGAAGCTCTCCCATGGTGGATTATGGGGGAGCAATCCACATGGTGGTCATGGTTATGTGAAGATGCGCCGAAGAAGAAGCTCTCCCATGGTGGATTATGGGGGAGCAATCCACAAGACTTCGTCAAGCAAGCACAAGCAGGAAAGGCGTTCCATCTTGTTGAGGTCAAGATCGTCGTCATCGAGCTCAAGTGGAATGCGCAAGTATAAGGTTTGCTCTTGATAGGGTTTGTTTCTCACCGGTCTCATAGTGTAGTTGGAGACCGGTTTATAGTTTAGTTGCCGTACTATCAAGAGGGCTCTCGAGTGAGTAACTCGATCGTATCGTTCGGAGAGAGCTCAAACCTTTGCATCCTTGCATCATCTTTCTTGGTTGTTATTTGGACCTTATCCATGTGATGTTTTAGAGCTTGTGCTTATTCTCATGACAAGCTCTAGTTCATCGAAAACGGATTTCGCATAGATCACTTGTTGCGTTTTCGAGTTTGGTTCATCATCTTTCTTGGTTTTATTTGGATCTTATCCATGTGATGTTTTAGAGCTTGTGATTATTCTCATGACAAGCTCTAGTTCATTGAGAATGGTTTTTGCATGGGCAACTTGTTGCCTTTTCGAGATTGGAGGTTTTACCGGTATGTCTTTTTTAGATAGGTCAAACCTTTCATCATTTGTTTCTATCCTCCCTTGTTGGACTATGATGGTTTCCTGCATGATCTTGTAGAGCTTGTTCCTAGCTTCAAAACAAGCCCAAGATCATCAAAATCGGAGTCCGGATGCTAAAGTTATGCCCGTTTTAGTTTTGGTGTTTCGCAGTTTTCGGGGGCGGATAATCCGGCCCGAATGACCAAAACTCGGGACAATATCCGGCCAAATATCCGGCCCGAGCCGTGGGCGATTTCGGGGCGGATAATCCGGCCCGGGGCGGATTTTCCGGCCCGGGAGGTCCCAAACGGTCATATTTCGTTGGGAGGGGGTATATAAGACCCCCTTCTTCCTCCTTGGGCTGGTTGGTTCACTTTCTCTCTCTCCCTCCATTGTTGTACTTCAAAGCTTGCCCTAGTTCTTGATTCCTCCCATGATTCTTGCATATTCTTGAGGGAAAAGAGAGAGGAGATCTAGATCTACATTTCTACCAATCAAATCCATCTCTTTGTGAATGGAACTCTCTAGATCTTGATCTTGGTGTTCTTTGTGAATTCATTTGTTCTTCCTCTCTTATTCCCCCAATAGCTTTTGTAGCTTTGTTGGAATTTGAGAGAGAAGGACTTGAGCATCTTTGTGGTGTTCTTGCCATTGCATTTGGTGCATCGGTTTGAGTTCTCCACGGTGATTCGTGGTGGTGAAAGCAAGAAGGTTGTTACTCTTGGGTTCTTGGAACCCTAGACGGATTCTAGGCCTTTGTGGCGGTTTGTTGGGAGCCTCCAATTAAGTTGTGGATGTGTGCCCCAATCTTTGTGTAAGGCCCGGTTTCCGCCTCGAAGGAAATCCCTTAGTGGAACCGTGACCTAGGCCTTTGTGGCGAGGGTCACCGGAGATTTAGGTGAGGCGCCTTCGTGGCGTTCGGTGTGTGGTGTGAGTACCGCATCTTGGGGTGAGGCCTTTGTGGCGTTGGTGTGCATCGAGCAACCACACCTCAAGGTGAGCCTCTTGTGGCGTTCGGGAGCACTAAGCAACCGCACCTCTCCACCGGAGATTAGCACTCGCAAGAGTGTGAACTCCGGGATAAATCATCGTCTCCCGCGTGCCTCGGTTATCTCTATACCCAAGCTCTTTACTTATGCACTTTACCTTGTGATAGCCATCGTGCTTGAAGTTATATATATCTTGCTATCACATACTTGCTTGTATTGCTTAGCATAAGTTGTTGGTGCACATAGGTGAACTCTTGCTTAGAATAAGTTGTTGGTGCACATAGGTGAACCATAGTATATAGGCTTTGGGCTTGACAAAGTAAACGCTAGTTTTATTCCGCATTTGTTAAGCCCATCTCATAAAAGTTTTAAATCGCCTATTCACCCCCTCTAGGCGACATCCGTGTCCTTTCAATTGGTATCAGAGCAAGGTCTCTCATTCTTAGGCTTCACCGCCTTGAGAGTAAAGATGTCGGTTAGGGGATTAGTGCACAATAACTTGTTTATATTTGATGGCACAAATTATGATCTATGGAAAATTTATGTGCTTAATATTTTACGGCGTATGTCCCCGGACATGGAGCGATTTCTTGGCATGGGTTTTTCTTCTCCTAAGGATCCTCAAAATTTATCTCTTGAGGAGGAGAAAAACTCTTGCCTCGATGCTCTTGCTTCTCATGTGTTTTCCATTGTTGTGAGCAATGTAGTTACTTCTTCAATCATGCCTTTTGGGAGCGCTCATGAATTATGGACAAAGCTTAAAGACAAATATGATGTGTCCAATATTATTGAGGATGATTGTATTGCTTCCACTTCCGGCCGTGATGAGTTCTCATCTTCATCCACTTCACCAAAGTGTGGTAAGACACAAGGTAATGATATGGTGAGTGGTGATGAAAATTGCAATGTTGATATTGAGCTTACTATTGATGATTCTTCATTTCTATCTCATTGCAATGCTTCATCTTTGGACTTAAACACATCTAGCACTAGAAATGATTTACATGCTTGTGTTGATAGTCCTTGCATATCATGTGTAAGTTGCTTGAATAAATCTCATAATGATGTGCTTGATTTGTCTTGTGACCATGATAAAAATGATTCTATTTCCTCTAGTTGTTGTGTGTCTAACAATGTAGAGGAAACCAAAGATTCTATTGGTCAAGACAAGATCTTAAAAGGAGCCTCAAGTAACTCCTCATCTTTATCTCACGGTCCTCATATATGCCTTATGGCCAAGGGTTCCATGGTATCTCCTACCATGGAACCTAATATGCCTCGTGGTGATAAGGATGAGGATGAATATGAAGAAGAGGATTGGGTTGTCTCTCTACGCGATAAAGGTGAGAGTGTATTCAAGGTTCTTTACAAAGATAAAATTGCTAGCTCTCACTTCTTTGAAATCTTGACTACCGCTATTGAGAGCCAAAAACTTATTTGGATGCATGAGAACACCATTGATAAAAAGGGTGCTCTTGAACGAGAGTATGTCGATGATGTAGCATCTTTAAAGAATGATCTTGAAGAAGAACAAGAGACCGTAGCCTCTCTTGAGGAGCAACTTCAAACCCTTGAGGTGTCTCAAAATGAAATATTTGCTAAACTCACTAAAGAAAGAGACCATGCTAAAGCTAAATTAAAATTGCTTAAAAATGAAAAGTTCAAAGTTGGTGTTGGTCATGATAAACTTGTTAAGGATCTAGATGATCTAGACAAGGCCCACAAGGCCTTGGAGAGCGAACACTCTATCCTCACCAAGTCATATGAGCAACTACAAGCTTCATATTTAAAAGAGCATGCTATGTTACCCTCTCTTCTTGATATGTCTTGTGATGATGCTTGTGATACTAACTCTACTTCTTGTGAAGCATCTATCTTGAAGGAGAATGTTGAGCTAAGGGCTCAACTTGATTTGCTAACTTGCAATTATGGGAAATTGGAAGAAAATCATGGAAAGCTTTCTAGCTCCCATGAGGATCTTCTAGCCTCTCATGATAGGCTAAAGTTAGCTCATGAGGCTATCATATCTAAGGCAACACCTTGTGAGCCTCATGTGGATACTAGCACTACTACTCAAAATGCTATATTGCCATGTGCTAGTCCTTGTAATTCATCCACTCATAGTATTGCTAAATCTTGTGATGAATTATCTTCCTTGCCTTGTTGCTCTAACAATGAAGGTTCTACTTCCTCTAGTACTTGTGTTGTTACTAACCATGTAGAGGAAATCAAAGAGCTCAAGGCCCAAGTCACTTCTTTGAAGAACGACTTGGTAAAGAGTCATGAAGGGAAATGCAAACTTGACACGATGTTAAGTGTGCAACAATCCCCCAATGACAAGAGTGGACTTGGATTCAAATCCAACAACAAGAACAAGTCCAAGAACAACAACAACAAGAAGGGCCAAGTACAAGTCAAAGACCCGGCCAAGATTGTTTGCTTCAAGTGCAAAATTGAAGGGCACCATGTTAGATCTTGCCCTTTGAAGAAGAAGCAAAAAGGGAAGCGGCCTCAAGCTCAAACTCATATTCAACCTCAAGTTGAAGAAATTCCACTTCCCAAGAAGAATCAAGCCAATGCTCCCATTGTGGAGAAATCTAGTGAGAAGAAGGAGAGGAAAAGAACTTGCTACATATGCCGTGAGAAGGGCCACATCTCCTCTTTTTGCACTATTGGTACCTCATCCAATTCTATCTCCATTGATGATGTTTATTCTCTTCGTAAGGATGAGGGTGGCAATGTGTTTGCCAAATATGTTGGTGCTCAAAGTGGTGTCAAGAAAAGAACCATTTGGGTTGCCAAGCCTATTGTGACTAACCTCTTAGGACCCAACTTAGTTGGGGACCAACAATCCAAAACTTGATCAATAGGTGCTTGTTGGAGGGCATTGGAGACTTGGCTACATCATGAAGAATTAAGGGATCTTCATCATTTATATTATATCAAGCCAAGTCTTTTGATTATCTTGCTACTATCATATATCCAATGTTCCTCCTTGCGGTAACATGTTCTCAACTCATTTATATTGAAAGTTACTCGCCCCTTTGCATGTGTTAGTTTTGTTCCTAACATGTGTTTGTATATGTTGTGCTTCCTAATAGTTTTGCTTGAGAAATCAAGTCTATGCATGTTGGGTTGCACACCATGTATTTCTGTTTGTGTTGGAGCCTCTTTGCATCTTGTTGTATCTTATATGGCTCTTATGAGCAATTAATGGACAATCCCATTTTGGGGGAGTGATATTCCTTTGGGAATTTCACAATCCTAACAATATGTGTACATGAGGAATATCACTTAGAATTGATATTGCAAGATTATCTAGTCTCTATGTGGTATGTCATCTTCATGAGAAATTCAAATTCTAAATGTCCATTAATATCTCTAGTTGGATCTTATTTGCCTCTTGTGAAAATAAATTCCTTATCACATTATGGGGGAGTAATAAGCTTTGTGCATATTACAAGCCTAGGAAATGTGAACATTTGAGGTTGTGTCACATAGAATTGATATTGTAAATTATCTCTCATATGTGACATGTTTTCTCAAACAAGTTCCAATTTGCTTAAATGGCTTCATTGCTAATATATTTGTGGATCTTATTTGTGGAAGTTTTTCTTGGCATGGTTTTTCACAACGTGTCCCTCAATACATTTTTGGAAAACCATGTGCTTCAAGTCATACTATTAATTGCTTTGCATGTTGGTATGAATACTATTAATTGCTTTGCATGTTGGTATGAATACTATTAATTGCCTTGCATGTTGGTATGACTAAATGAAGCTATCAAGAAACTATCTTTGCATGATGGTTAACTCTTATCTTTTACCATATGCTTTGTTCGTTGTAAATATGATCTTACTTATACTTACAAACTACCACCTGAAAATATTACCTAATACCTCTTGTCCTAGGACAATTGGTAATCAATTATGAGGTAGATATTATTGATCATATCTACATTGGCACTTGTATTTATATTGCCTTATTTATTGCCATGAATTTGTTGTGCTTTGACTCCCATGTGTCTTCCTTGCATCTTATGGATCTAAGTTGTCTATTCAAACTTTCTTAGCATTGTTAGAAGATATAGGTAGCGTGATGATCCTAGTTTTGTGCATTTTATATTCATATAAAAAATCCTAGATAATGCACCAAACTTGGGGGAGCTCTTCTATATTATTAGAATGCTTAACATCTCTTGATCTTTATCAAAAATTTGGTTTTGGGAGACATAATTTTTTTCTTTTTGGTACTTTGTGCCATCATAAAAAGTTTCGAGGGTTTGGTTTATTTGTTGGAACCTTGCTCTCTTGGGAGTTGGTTATCTCATTCCTTTGTGTTTAGGTTTAATTAGCTTCTTATAATGAGATAAGTCTTTGGAGTCAATCTTGTGTTGATTTGATTCTTTGATATAATTTGGACAACCATTGTCTCTTGGTTTATTTGGTGTTTTGTCCAAATTGTATCTTCCTTTGGTTCTTGAAAGTATTGTGCATGCATATTTAATATATGTATATCTTATGGCATGTGTCACTTTCTTTGATCCAATATATAGGGTAAACTCCATCAAATCCTAATTTGGCTAAGATGTGCATGAAATTCAATTTCATATCTATATGCACATAGAATTGTGGAGTTTGTCCTATATGTTGTAGTGTGTCTAACTACTTCGGACCCAATTAGTTTGGGGACCATTTTGTACTTACCTTTGTGTTAGGTACAATGGATATGCATTGAATGCTTGTCTCACTCTTGGAAAGAAGTGGTGACTCAATGGTAACGTGAGGCAAGCTAGGATGATCAACGAACACATATCTACTACATCCACACCAATGCTATCTTGGTAACAAGTATCTTCTCATGCATACTTTTCTTGTATCCAACCTTATGGTTGCATCTTGGCATGAATCTATTGATTTGCAAATGTTGTGCTTCTTGCAAAAGTCTTAATGAAACCTCTTTATTGTGAATGTGAGTAATTTGAGATGAGTGCATTTGTTGGGAAGTATTTTAAATCATGCTCATGATTCATCCATCCCAACTATTCCTATCTAGCAATTTTGTTGCATATCAATTCCTCAAGGCTCTCACATGTGCAATATAGATGAAAGTGCAAATTTAGTTACTTCTTTTGGTATCCCCGTTTGTGATACTTGTTGCCTTTTCAAATGCATCCCAACTATCTTCTATCCCTTGTTGATATTTGTGATGTATTTTAGTTGTTTGTGGTTGAAGTTCATGAATGTACAATGAGATAAAATTGAGCCTTTGGCCATGCTATTAAGCAAAAATTCTTATTGGTATATTGCATGACTTCGTCTTGGATATCATACTATTTTTCTTGCGTATCTATTTTGTGTGTGCATGTTTCTTTGTGGATAAATATCTTTGTGATATTGCCCACTTAGAGAAACTTGTACACATAAGAGATTATACATCTCCTTTTGATATCTTATTTATTTATTGCGTGTTGATTGGTCATGCTAAGCAATATAATTCATTGAAGACTATGATGATGCTTTTTGCTCATCCTTGTAATAGTCTTATAATATGCTTTATCATGCCTTTCACATATCCTCTTGGTTGAGCCTTTTTATTATGGTGCCTCTTACTTGTTGCTCAACTATTTGTTTGTTGCAAGTGTTTAGCTTACTTTTCTATCTATGATCTATCACAAATGTTTGTGTTTTAAATGAGGGAGTGAGGATTCCATGTTATGCATATTGTATTCAAATGCAACATTTTATTTTATGCATGTACCTTGGGGAGCTTCCTCATTTGATTTAGAACACTATCTTGTGGTGATCATTAGAGTTTGATTCACTTGGTATCTTTTGTTTTTGAATGATATTAAGGGAGTGATGATTCCATGTTTGTGCACTTTATACTCCAATGCAAATTGTCTAGTTTTGTGTACAAACCTTGGGGAGCTTCCTCATATTATTTAGAGCAATCTTCTTGATCTTATCATAATATCTATCTTTCTTTTGGTATCTTCCTTGTGGTTCATTTGGTTGCTTGCTTCATTTGTTGAAGCTTCTTGACTTTGTTATCTTTTTGCAATCTTTGATCCTATCTATAGTGTGATTCCTTCCGAATATTCGTCATTGGATATGTGCATTTGATTCCACTCAAATTATGAGAAATGCACACGCTATGGAGGAAATCTCACTATATTGGCCTTCTAAATTTTTCACCCATTTCGGAAATTGGTGCCAATGGGGGAGAAGTTTGGAGGGTTTAAGGGAATTTGGTTATGTCTTTGCTTTGTGCTTAAGCATGTGCCTTTATTGCATTGCATCTTGTTGCTTTGCATAGTTGAATATTTAGAGGAAACTCCACTAGGCTTTGAATGCCAATATATGCAATGAAAGTCAAGATCATTCACACATGCATATATTATGGGGGAGTTTGCTCTATATATTCAACTTATTTGTTACTTCAATTCCTTATATAAACCCTCTCAAAGAGATTGTCATCAATTACCAAAATGGGGGAGATTGAAAGTGCATGGAGCCCCCATGTGTGGTTTTGGTAATTAATGATAATCCCTATGGACTAATGTTTGCATTGAGTTATATTTGTAGGAGTTGTCCATAGGCAATTCTTGAACCATATGTTGGCTTCAAGGTTGCAATAAGAAGAAATTGATGAAGGATATCAAGTGTCAAGTATGTCTTGAAGATGAAGATGAAGTGAGCCCTCAAGTTACTTCAAGACATCAACATGATGAAGAATGAAGAAATAAAGTGCAAGTTCAAGATGAGCCATCTCGAAGAGATCCTTTGCTTGAGTCTTGCCATCCATATGGTGATCATGGATATGTGAAGATGCGCCGAAGAAGAAGCTCTCCCATGGTGGATTATGGGGGAGCAATCCACATGGTGGTCATGGTTATGTGAAGATGCGCCGAAGAAGAAGCTCTCCCATGGTGGATTATGGGGAGCAATCCACAAGACTTCGTCAAGCAAGCACAAGCAGGAAAGGCGTTCCATCTTGTTGAGGTCAAGATCGTCGTCATCGAGCTCAAGTGGAATGCGCAAGTATAAGGTTTGCTCTTGATAGGGTTTGTTTCTCACCGGTCTCATAGTGTAGTTGGAGACCGGTTTATAGTTTAGTTGCCGTACTATCAAGAGGGCTCTCGAGTGAGTAACTCGATCGTATCGTTCGGAGAGAGCTCAAACCTTTGCATCCTTGCATCATCTTTCTTGGTTGTTATTTGGACCTTATCCATGTGATGTTTTAGAGCTTGTGCTTATTCTCATGACAAGCTTCTAGTTCATCGAAAACGGATTTCGCATAGATCACTTGTTGCGTTTTCGAGTTTGGTTCATCATCTTTCTTGGTTTTATTTGGATCTTATCCATGTGATGTTTTAGAGCTTGTGATTATTCTCATGACAAGCTCTAGTTCATTGAGAATGGTTTTTGCATGGGCAACTTGTTGCCTTTTCGAGATTGGAGGTTTTACCGGTATGTCTTTTTTAGATAGGTCAAACCTTTCATCATTTGTTTCTATCCTCCCTTGTTGGACTATGATGGTTTCCTGCATGATCTTGTAGAGCTTGTTCCTAGCTTCAAAACAAGCCCAAGATCATCAAAATCGGAGTCCGGATGCTAAAGTTATGCCCGTTTTAGTTTTGGTGTTTCGCAGTTTTCAGGGGGCGGATAATCCGGCCCGAATGACCAAAACTGGGACAATATCCGGCCAAATATCCGGCCCGAGCCAGGGGCGATTTCGGGGCGGATAATCCGGCCCGGGGCGGATTTTCCGGCCCGGGAGGTCCCAAACGGTCATATTTCGTTGGGAGGGGGTATATAAGACCCCCTTCTTCCTCCTTGGGCTGGTTGGTTCACTTTCTCTCTCTCCCCTCCATTGTTGTACTTCAAAGCTTGCCCTAGTTCTTGATTCCTCCCATGATTCTTGCATATTCTTGAGGGAAAAGAGAGAGGAGATCTAGATCTACATTTCTACCAATCAAATCCATCTCTTTGTGAGTGGAACTCTCTAGATCTTGATCTTGGTGTTCTTTGTGAATTCATTTGTTCTTCCTCTCTTATTCCCCCAATAGCTTTTGTAGCTTTGTTGGAATTTGAGAGAGAAGGACTTGAGCATCTTTGTGGTGTTCTTGCCATTGCATTTGGTGCATCGGTTTGAGTTCTCCACGGTGATTCGTGGTGGTGAAAGCAAGAAGGTTGTTACTCTTGGGTTCTTGGAACCCTAGACGGATTCTAGGCCTTTGTGGCGGTTTGTTGGGAGCCTCCAATTAAGTTGTGGATGTGTGCCCCAATCTTTGTGTAAGGCCCGGTTTCCGCCTCGAAGGAAATCCCTTAGTGGAACCGTGACCTAGGCCTTTGTGGCGAGGGTCACCGGAGATTTAGGTGAGGCGCCTTCGTGGCGTTCGGTGTGTGGTGTGAGTACCGCATCTTGGGGTGAGGCCTTTGTGGCGTTGGTGTGCATCGAGCAACCACACCTCAAGGTGAGCCTCTTGTGGCGTTCGGGAGCACTAAGCAACCGCACCTCTCCACCGGAGATTAGCACTCGCAAGAGTGTGAACTCCGGGATAAATCATCGTCTCCCGCGTGCCTCAGTTATCTCTATACCCGAGCTCTTTACTTATGCACTTTACCTTGTGATAGCCATCGTGCTTGAAGTTATATATATCTTGCTATCACATACTTGCTTGTATTGCTTAGCATAAGTTGTTGGTGCACATAGGTGAACTCTTGCTTAGAATAAGTTGTTGGTGCACATAGGTGAACCATAGTATATAGGCTTTGGGCTTGACAAAGTAAACGCTAGTTTTATTCCGCATTTGTTAAGCCCATCTCATAAAAGTTTTAAATCGCCTATTCACCCCCCCTCTAGGCGACATCCGTGTCCTTTCATCGACGCCAAGCTCCGGCGCATCAATAGGGACAACATCTCCATCGCCGAGCTGTTCAATATCGCTCAGCGCTACGCCGACGAGGATACCACGGTCGACTAAGATGATGAGTACAGCCAGCGGCGCAATCGCCGCACCATCCGGCCCGACAATCACCTCGAGGACTACCGCTTCGCCACTCGCCAGAGTGGTGGCAAGCGCCACGCTGACGGCGGCAACTCCGAGTTCGTTGCCAACGCCACCTTCGAGCAGCGCGGCCCGAAGTACTCCCGCCGCGACAACTGCGGTGGGCCGCCCACCAGGCAAGCGGTTTGACCCGCACAGCCTACTTGATGCTCCGTGCATCTACCACAGCAGAGAGGGCAAGCCCTCGATGCACACGACCGGGAACTACTTTTCCCTTAAGCAGATAGAGAAGGCTCGCCGTTCCAAGAAAAATGGCAACGGCAACCAGAACAAGGACCGCAACAAGGACCAGGACCAGCCCAAGGACGATGGCTTCGGTCAGCGTTTGGTCCCTTCACACCTTCACCGGGGTCGGTGATCACGGCGGCAAGAAGGTGCTCGCGCGAGCGGTGGCTGTCAACGCAGTCGTCGCAGACGTCCCGCACTGGCTCAACTGGTCCGAGCAGAGCATAATGTGTAGCCGCGAGGATCACGCTCCACGCATCGAGTACCCAGGGCGAGTGGCCCTAATCGTGAAGCCCAAGGTCGCTGACTACTGGTTCTCGAAGACCTTGATGGATGGAGGGAGCTCCATCAACATAATGTACTACGACACCTTCCAGCGCCTCCAGCTGCCCGACTCGCGCCTTGAAGCAACGAGCGTCACCTTCCACGACATTGTCCCTGGCAGGAACGCCTTCCCGATCGGAACGTAACACTACCGGTGACCTTCGGCACGCCGGCCAACTACCGCGTCGAGAGGATCTCCTTCGAGGTGGTGAACTTCCGCAGCCCCTACCACTGCGTCCTCGGCAGCCAGGCGTTCGCCAAGTTCATGGCCACGCCACACTACGCCTACAACATGATGAAGATGCCAGGGCCACACGGCATCATCACTGTCCGCGGTGACCCCGAGATGACCCTGGAGTGCGAGGACAGCGGCGCCAAGCTCGCCGACGCTGTCATCGCCTCGGAGCGTGACAACACCGCCGAGGTTGCTAAGTATCCAGTCGACCGCAACGACCCCGCCATCCTCGAGAAGCCAACTGAGATCGACTCGTCCTCGCTGACCTTCCAACCGACAACTGACACACGTCGAGTAGATTTGGTAGAAAATGATCCGTGTAGGCAGGTTATCATTGGGACGGGCATGTCCGTCCAATAGGAAAGCGCGCTCATCAAGTTCCTCCGTGAGAATCGAGATACCTTTGCATGAAAACCTTCTGATATGTCAGGTGTCCCGAGAGAACCTGCTGAGCACAAATTATATGTAAACCCAACTGCGCGTCCCGTCAAACAGACGATGAGACCCGTAGGAGAAGAGCGACGACGCGCAATCGCCGAAGAGGTGAACCGACTACTCGCCGCTTAGGCTCGAGGGAAGGGTGCCTAGGACGGCCTCCGGGCCGTGGTCGTGGGCGTGGGAGAGGCTGCAGCCGAGGCCAAAGAGGCCGACGAGGAAGGAGTAGCGGGAAAGGCCAGAGTCAGCCACCAACGTCGTCATCGCCATCGCCACCATCATCGCCCGAGCGCATCGCCATTGACCTCTCCGGATTCTATTTTGGCGTGACCATCCACAAAGGTATGAGCTGGGACAGGCTGCGCCTGCCCTAGAGGTTCGCCTCGATCCTCGATGGGCAAGAGCCCCATCATGTCCTCCTGTGCGTGTCGACCAGACTGTGGCCCGCGGAGATGATGTTCGACAACGAGAGGCAGATGTTCCTCCATAACGGGGCGCTTCGCCCGCTCGGACGCCATCGACGTCGGGCACTTCGTCGTCTTCAAGTACGACGGCCACGACGACTTCAGCATCAAGGTCTTCGACGACCGTGTGCCGCCACCACTACCACTCCGACGAGGACGACTAGGCGACACCAAGACAAAGACGATGTAGTTTCTACTATGTTTTTACTTAAGTTCTATTTTCTTCAAGCAATTTGAGAAATGAAATGCAAGATGGTTTGGCCAGCTCCGGACTGAACGGGTAGCGCCGCTGCACGCGCTGTCCGGGCCAGCCAAACTACACGACGGATCCAGTCCACGGGCTGATCCAAACAAACAAAAACAAATCATTTGGATCGTCGATTTAGGTAAGCCCGCTGGAGATACCCTAACCGTTAGATTGGAGAAATAAAGGAAAATCCTCGAGCCCTTCGGGGCATCTCCACCGGTGCAGTCCAAATGGCCGTGCAGCATCCAAACCGGTCTGTCGGCGCGCGCACGCTACAATGGCGCGATCCAAATCAACTGCCCGTCTGGCGCGACCTATTCATCCACCAAATTTGAGAAATAATACGAATGCGCGGGTAGTACGCACGTCCTCCCATATCCGTCCGTGTGGGCTGAGAGCTCGCATGGCAGCGACCCAATAACCTTGCTCCTCTAGCATCAATGAAGGTAGGCTGACTCCAAAACTGCCCGCGCCGTCTGCGCTGGCCGCACCGTCCGACTTCTAGGCTAGCCGTCTGCTTTCATCAATGCCAGTGTTTTGGCCTCCACGCTGGCATCCAATGCTTTGGCCTTTTTAACAGGCCAGCAGCGGCAATTTATTTCACAACCTCATCTTCTTCCATTCCCCACCACCACCACAGACATTTCGGTAGCCATGGATGGCGGCATAGGATCGATGGTAGGGCATCTAGGACGGCCACCGGGCCCTGGGTGTGGCTGAGGCCGAGGTCGTGGAGGAAGACGTGGGGGAGATGCCAGAGCGAACTACCGTAGCCCCCTTCACCACCACCGTCCCCATCGCCATCATCGTCGCCCGCGTCCGTCGTCATCAACCTCTCTGGGTTTGAGTTTGGTGTCACCATCCACTTGGGCATGGACTGGGATAGGATGCGCCCTCCCCAGAAGTCCGTGTCGATCGTCGATGACCAAGAGCCCCACGAGATCGTACTATGGGTGGCCCGCGGTGCCATTGGCCTGTGGTCCTTGGAGGTTGATCACATCGGGCAGATGTACCTCAACAACAGCTGGAGGCGGTTTGCCCGCGCACGTCATTGAAGTCGGGAACTTCGTCGTCTTCAAGTACGACGCCCACGCCCCACGGCATGCTCACCATCAAGGTATTCGACGAGACGACGTGCCTCCGCCACTACCACTCCGACGAGGATGACTAGGGGAGAGCAAGATGAAGATGTTGAGGTCTTCTACTATGTTTTTGTTACTAAATTTTAGTGTATTGTGTAATTTTGCTCAAATATATATGCAATCTATGTAAGCTCTCTATTATATGCAATTTTCCCTAACACCGGACCGAATGGGTCACGCTGCTGGGCGTACTGGCATGGCCTGGCAGGCAAGACTGCATCCCAAAATTTATCCATGGCACGACCCAAATGAATATAATTAAATCATTTGGATCGCCTGTTTGGATCGTTCCGTTGGAGATGATCTAAGTTCTGTGAGCTTGGTTTCCTTGTCCGTTTGATGCGATGGATCTATGAGGGAATTCCAACAGACGATGTCAATCGGCCCATTCATTCTTTCGAGAATGTTTCAGCAGACAACAGTCGGCTCGGTTGAACAACTGTTGTTTGCACTTCTAGTTAGTCGATGCACTGCTAGCTGCTTAATCTGCAGTCGCCGCTTCTCATCTCCCAGACCCTTTGGAACCCCTCTAGAGCAGACTACAGCTCCGGCCGGAGAGGGCCAAAACAAAACATAAACCAGACGAGATTTGACTTTTGGATGGGCGCCTCCTCGACCAGACGAAAGCAAAGCTACCCGCCACACGGTCAACGCCCCCTGACGCGCCTACATATACATGTTTGTCCTCCATCCTTCCCATCAAAGTACAGCAGCCTCCTTCCTTTCAGCAGCAGGGAACATAATTATTTCTTCGAGCAGCAGAAGCTAGAAGAAGATGGCTCGGCAAGGGATGGTCATGGCGTTGCTGCTGGTGGTCCTCGCCGCAGGGTGTTGGGAGTCGGCGAGCGCCGCGGCGATGCTCTCGAAGCTGAAACCTACCCTCGCCGTCACCGCCTCCCCCACTCCCAACCAAGGTATGCTTCCTAACTTGCGCCGCATGTTCCTCTGTTCGCTACACGTCACGGATTGGCATACATGGCCATGTGCCACATTGTGACAAGCTTTGATTGATCCGTGGCCAGTTCTTCACGGCGGCGAGGACGTGATCACGGTGACGTGGTCCCTCAACGCGACGGCCGGCACCGACGCGGAGTACAAGAAGGTGAAGGTGAGCCTGTGCTACGCGCCGGTGAGCCAGAAGGGACGCGAGTGGCGCAAGACCCACGACGACCTCAAGAAGGACAAGACCTGCCAGTTCAAGGTCACCGAGCAGGCCTACGCCGCCACCGGCACGGTCGAGTACCGCGTCGCCCTCGACATCCCCACCGCCACCTACTTCGTGCGCGCCTACGCTCTCGACGCCTCCGGCACGCAGGTCGCCTACGGACAGACCTTGCCCGGCGCCACCTTCGACGTCATCAGCATCACCGGCGTCACCACCTCCATCAAGGTCGCCGCCGGCGTCTTCTCTACCTTCTCCATCGCCTCGCTCGCCTTCTTCTTCTACATCGAGAAACGCAAGAAGAACAACTAAGATTGGAACCGTGCCAAGGTGTTCGCCCGTGGGCGACTTCTTCTTCTCCTTCGCAACGTACAAACAACAGCAATGTATACGTAAGAGAGTGTATTGGTATTTTTCTTTTGAGAAATCTTGTAAGCGTTAGTGCTGTACCACCGACGGATTTATCCAACTATAGCAACAACCGTGTACTCAAACTCAACGGAAACATGGAAAGCACATATGTAACTCGGTCGACAATTGTGTTCCTCTTTGTTGCCCTATAGATCAACTCTAGAAGATAACCTCAACACCCCTCTTATATGTGACAGGAAAAAAGATTGTAAACACGTGAATCGAAAAGTACAAGTATGGCTTTGATACTATGACAACACGAGGACAACAACGATTTTAGGATAAATTATGAAAGCTATAACTCGAACTCGAGAGTCCGTGGGCTCTGATACCCAATACTATGTTAAGAGCTAGTGCAATCCACTTATAGAGTTGACAATGCAATATTTTAGGATATACCATACAGATCAAATGTGTGTAGTAAATGAAAATCCACCACCTAGGGATCACATGGCACCGACTTTTCCTTTTTTTAATTCATCCATTTTTTCTTCTCCTTTCCCCTGGCCTTCTTACCCAAAAAAGACACCCCCCCCCCTCAAACCCTCCCATAGCTCTAGCTCCACCGCCCCTACTCCGCACCCGCTACCTCGGCATCGTCACCTCCTTCTCTGTTCCGGTGCCACCACACCCTTCTATCACTGGTAGGAAATAGCTTATAGAACACATTACATTAGTGACATGTTTCAATGGTGCACGCCACAAGTTTTATTGGCGGCATTTCGAATAGTGCAACACCACCGGTAAACAACTACTGGTTGCACTAGTACAGAGCGACGCTAAGGACACCCTCATCGAAAACATCAGTTTTATGGGCCAGACTTGTTTTACAGTACCTTTTACCACTCCTGATTAGTGAGAGGTATAATTTGAAGCAACGATCAGGATCAAGCGAGGCATATTAGGCCCGGCGGCCCAGCAAGACGTAGATAATGGGAAAAAAAAAATCAAACTAGTAGTATTCGGCCCAGCCACGCATTGGTTGCCCAAGGACACGACGCCACCAGCTAGCGAAGCCGCCGCCGCATCGATAGACGCCGTCAGCAGCTCTGCCCCGTCCAATGTCGCCAGCGACCGACGCCTCCACCAGCTCAGCCCCGTTCTGCATAGCCGACGACCGAGGCCGCCGCAACATTGAACGACGCGGCCGACGCGGCCGATTTCAATTAGAAAAATCTGAACTATGTAAATGATCCTATCACTTTGAGTATGAGCATGGTTATGAACTTGTGATGAGCATATTCTAGTCCAGTTATTAATGAATTGGCTGAGCATCCCAGCAAGAAGAAGGCCTGGTTTCATTATCTCATTACGCCCAGTTGATTATCTAATTTGCATTTAGAACTTGAGATGCTAGGCCGTGGTTAAGAGTTCAGCTCAGCAGCTGGGCTTTGTCCTTCAGCTCAGTAGCCGGTGCAAGAATGACTAGCTGATTTTGTGAGTCACGCTAGTTGGTTCCAGTGCCGCCTGCTGCTAATGATGATAACATGCCCTCCGCCAGTCTCTGCAGCTTTTACTTGAGAACGCACAAATTCTCGATCACATCCAAGAGAAATTGGCACAGCGGAACCCCCACCCAGCGACGTCCGAATGAACGAGGGTTAGGTTAGGTCGGCCTCGTCCCCTTCCCCGCTACCAACCGACTGTACGTGGGCCGGGGCCTGTGTCTTGGGCTTGGAACAGTATTTGGGCCAGGCCCGGTTACGGCCTTTTTCTATTTCGGTGCGAAATTTGGCAAAGGTACGTAACATACCTGTCACGTTTTGGAGAGTGGTATGAAGTTTTTTGGGCCTTCGGATAGACGAAAATAGAGGGTTGTTATTTATTTGAGGGTACCACAAAAGAACTCATGGTTAAAGGTAATTCCGTATGGCTAACGAGGCCTGCTAGAAATGGGCAGCCGTTGAGGAGACATCATGAATGACAATTATTTATATCTGTGTCTCAGCAAGATGTAGCAAATGCACTTCCCAACCTCTCCATTTGCATTAGGGGCCTCTATAGGAACGGGGTAGCACAATACTTCGCTTCCGAACAATGGATGCTCTTTGTATGCAACAGTTAACCCTCACAGAAACTCTACCCCTCACTCTCTCCCTACTCTCTCCCTGCATCTGGATGATGTGAGGCGGCAGCGCACGAGGTGACAGAGTTATCTCCCTTGTCTTATCCTGGCTCGAGAGAGCGCATCCGGCGTGTCAAGGCATGGCGGCGATGCTCGAGGTGACCTAGTTATCTCTCGTGTCTTATCCCAACACGAGAGAGCGTGTCTGTCGTGTCAAGGCAAGGTGGCGGTGCTCGAGGTGACCTAGTTGTCTCTCGCTTCTTATCCCGAAACGATAGAGCACATTTGCAGTGTCAAGGAACGCCAATTCCTCATTCCCCTCTCATCTTTGTCCAGATCTGGTCACACTAGGTCGGTGGTGGCTCGATAGTAGAGATTGAAGAGGAACCCCGCCGGATGTGGGCGGAGCCAGCCAGGATAAGACACCAAATCTGTGGAAGGCGAAACCAAAGATGAACCGTCCGGGCCTGATGATGGCCGCATCGATGACGTCCATGAACTAGGTTTTTTTTAATATGATTGTTTTGTTAGGTTATTGCCATTGTTATGTTTAGATTAATCTATGTAGGATATTATCATTGTTTTGTTTAGATTATTACCGTTGTTCTTTTTCGAGTAATCTGTGCAGTTCTTTTTCATTACTTAGTTTAGTATAGTGTGATTGTTTTGTTAGGTTCTTGCCATTTTGGATTAGATTAATTTAAGTATGTTATTGCCATTGTTCAGTTTATGCTAATGTGATGTTCTCTAGGTTCTTGCCATTTTCTATTTAAATTTCTTAATCTATGTAGGTTACCATTATTATTAATATTTAATGTAACGTCCTGGAAAATATTCCATATTAGAATATTCTGTTGTTTTTGTTTTGTGCATCATGGCATCATGCATATTCTTGTGGCATATTTTTGCAAAATCTTATTTTTATTTTGAATATCCTGGCGAATTGTTATATCCACCGCCCCCCTCTTTTCTTATTTTAAATAGAACAAAATAATATTTTATGGTCCATTTTATTTCAAAAGAATATTTTTGTTTGTTTCCCTGATATAAAACTAGAAAAAATTCTGGCAAAGTTTTGGTCAATAACCTGCCCAAGCCCATCTTGTTTTGGCTGTATAAAGAGAGTTTTTTCCTTTCCTTTATCTACAAACCCCTAGTCTTTAAATTCCCTACTTTTTCTACATGTGAGACTTGGTCTCATTTCTTCCCCAAAATCCCTACTCGTTTTTCTCTCCCATTTCTAGTCGTGGCCATTAAGGGTGCGTTAGTCTAGGCCCTATTTTTGGGTAACCTCTGTGGACGTTATCCTATCTAAAACGAGCTCTAGAACACATTTGACGTTTTTCTTGGTTGCTCGTGAAGTGTTTTATTTTTTTGCTAAGTGGGGATTTCAGCAGGCCCGGCCCTGGGGCAGGGCTGGAGGGACGGCCGCCCCGGGCCCAGGAAAATAAGGGGGCCCATGTACATGTGTTATGTTATAGCTCGCCTGGCCCAATTTCACAGCATGCACAACAGAAAACGATACAGGGCCCAGCGCACCATGGTTTCATTCATGTGAGGCTGACGATTGATCTCCGCTAGAGGTCTGCGGCGCTCCCGTTCGTTCTCGTCCCGATCTACGATTTTTTCAGTCAATCCCAAACACCAGCCGTCGGAGCGCGAGTTACCTAGGTGGCTATGTCGCTACCCATATGGCGTTGCGATCTGAGTGAAGATCAGCCAGGCGGCCACCGAGACGGTGTGATTCCAGGGAACTGTAAGGCATCTTTCTAATTCTCTAGCCTATGCCGTATCTTGGAATCATGATTGAGTAATAGTCGATCAAATTATATAGGAGTTGGACGATTAAAATTTGAAGTTGTATGGTTAAATTGGTGTTATTGTCGCATGACCAGTATATTGTTGAGAGATGTGATTTTTAAGTTTGACGTGATAATCAGATTTCTTCTGTTGAGACGATGGAGTAGGTTAGTAATTTTGTACCTTTGCACTAATTTTAGATTTTACTAGTCTATAATATATGAAGAAATTGAGATCTAGTAAGTGTAACATCCCAACTTTTCAATAAAGAAAGAAAGAGAGTTTCCAAAATGTAAAATTTAGAATTAACAAAAACTTTTTATCTCCATACAGTGCTATGCATAGAACTCACCTTTTATTTTGTGTTAGTGTGCATTTGCCATGATGATTGATTGTGAGTGAACCATGATGCTAAAACCCTAACCAATGATCACTTGATCAACAAAAGAAAAGGAAAAAGAAAAGAGAAAAGAAAATAGAAAAATCGAATCAACACTCACATATGGTTTATGCCATTCTTGCAAATACTTAACCTAGACCATTTTGGCTTGCACCATTGGTTGTAAATGGTTACTAAACACTTGTTAGTACTTTTGGAATCAAAGAAACTCAAATCAAATCAAATTTGAATCAAATTTGGGCTCACATACAATTATGGTCAAAATGGCAATTCTTAGCCTCGATGCCCTCTTTGAGCCCCTGGTTTGGAAGTTTTTCAAACTAAACTTTGCCAACTCTTTGCACCTCATCCAAGACAACATCAAGGTGAACAACTTTGCCCAAAACCATCACCACAAATTCTTTCTCAAATTCAAATGGTGAGCAAGCAAAGTGGACACCTTGAAGCATATGTTAGATCATATGCAATTTGGATTTTTGCAAATCGCTTCAAATTTGACCACCACCACCACCATTCTACTGCAAATCATTTATGATTCAAACCCACCAAAATTCATCCAAAAATTCCAAAGTGGATTTCTTGCGGCCATTTCCTCGAACAGGTGGTGAGCACCTTGCTGCCAACTCGGGACATGGCTTTGTCCAGCAGTTCCTTGCCTCCCTCTTCAGCCCTAGGTCATCCTTGGTACCTCCTTGACCTCTCTGAGCCTTGCCAAGAAGAATAGACAAGGTTTGGTACTTGAAATCATCACAAAATTGACTCAACTCAACCATGCCGTGGCATGGCATGACCTCACCATGCCCTCTCTCTCCCTTGCCCTCCCCAGCATGCACCACAGTGTCAAACCTGCTCCCCACACTCTCCTGATCATCCTGGACACGAGCCTCGGTTGATCGGTGCATCGCACGCGCCGGAACACGCGACGCCCAGACGTGCCAGACGTGCACGCACATGCCAGAGCGTGCACGGCGAGCGCCACTGGCACGCCCAGAGCACGCGTCGCCTCGCTCGCTCGCGTCACCCCGTCCCCCTTCCCTCTGCGCCACCTGCTTCACGACGTCACCGCGCACCGCCCAGACACCGCCATTGGCCCGCGGGAACACCGTAGACGACGCCCACTTCGCCGACGTCCGCCGCGGGTACTGGCCGCTCCCGTCACGCGTACGAGCTCGTCTCTCCCTATTTTTCAACGCAATCAAGCGTTGCGTCATCGCCAGAGCCTCGCCAACCTCGCTGCGTCATCGCCAGGCCACCAGCTCCCCTGTAGACGCGTCGTCGTCGATGAGCTCATCCGAGTGCCACGGCCACCTCCAGCTGCTATAAAAGGAGGCCCTCCCGCTCCAATTCCTTCACACCATCGCCCTCCCCTTTTCTCCCTGAGTCGCCTAGCCACCTCGCCGCTCGACATTGCCCCAGAACGCCACCCAATTTCCACCTCACTTCACGTGCTCCGCCACCGAAGCTCGCCGGAGCTAGACGCCGCCCCAGGAGAAGCCACTGCTACCAGACGCTTCGTCGTCGTCGACAACCTCCCCACGCATACTGCCTACCCTAGCTGGAGCCTCGGTGAGCACGTAGACCCCCTACCTACGCCACCAGCAGCCTCGCCGCTCGCCGGAGATGACGACGGCCGTGCGCTGTCCGATCCGTTTCTAATCCTACGGCTCACACTTCACGTACCGTTTCGCTGGGTTAAAACCCACTGACGCGTGGACCCCATGCCGTCAGGCGGCCCACTCACGTGAGACGTGCTGCTGGGCCGGCCCATTTCTTTTCCCCTCTGCGCAGCCCGTTCAGTTTCCCGCCAGCCCAAGTCATTTGAATTTCGAGTTCCTGTTTATTTTCAAATTACAAACTGGTGCCAACTTCAAAATTACATAGTTTCAAATCCACTGGGCCAAATTAGATGAATTTGGTATTGTTGGAAAGCTTGCAAAAATATCTATCCAACCCCACTGGTCTCACACCTAGTTGGTTTGTAGAATTAAAGTGACAAAAATAACAAGGCAGGGACTTTTGTAACTTCAAACAATTATTAAAAATCAACCCTAAGTGATTTTGAGTTGATTCCAACTCTCATAAATCACATTTCACATACTCTACATGTTTATGTAAAAACCTCACATAGTTATTTGTATGATCATGGACTAGATCAAAATAATGGCTATGTGGCTATTTCTATTTCATTTAAACCATTCAAAATTATTTTCCAAATAGTATGAGAGGTTCTCTCTCATTTAAATCAAGGTCCTAAGCAATTCAAAGTGGTGTGTTGACTTAGTCCATGTCATCTCATTTTGAATTACTTAGATACATTAAATTGTTGTTAAAATAAGAATCAAATAGTATGAGGTTAGTACCTCATTTAAATCACTTTTCCCCAAATGATAGATATGAATTGTTGAACTTGATCAACATGAATTCATACCTTATTATTATTTGAGGAAATTAAATCTTAACAGGTTTCAATGAGAGGAAATTATTGCTTTCTCACAAGTTGACTTAGCACACAAGTCAAAACCCCCTTTTTATTCATGTTGTGATGCTAGTCTAGCTTGTGTGACTTATATGTGTGCCTAGTCTAGTGTTTAAGATTGGTGTTGTGATTGTATGTATCGTATTCGTTTTTAGACGCTAGTACCGAAGAGTACCAAGAGGAGGAGGAGGTCTACTTCCAAGGAGAGGAAGACCACTTTGATCAGTACACCAACCAAGGCAAGCTAATAAACTTGCAAAGTGCAAAGCTCTACATGAGCAAGGCATCACCATATTTTACTTTATGCTTAATAGCCCTATCCTAAGTTTTTACTTTACAAGCTTTATTGAATTTTATTTACCAAAGTTACTTTTTGATTCATGATTCACTTGGTCTAGAGTAGCACAAGAGTACCAAACTTAGCCTAGAACAAGCAAAGCTAAGTTAGCACCCCTCATGATTAGTTGCTAGTGCTAACAAATAAAATTGACTACTCTAGATGGGAACTTGGTGAAGTGAAGTGACTTGAATGATTTTTGAAGGTGAATGTGACTTGAATGACTTGGTGAACTTGATAAAAACTGACGGTTGGGTTTGGATGTGATACCTTTCCAATTTACAAGTACCCCCACAATACCTGATTATGGGTAGGGCTTAACTGGAAGTTTATGTGTCTTAGTATGGGTTCCCTCTAAACAAGCATCATAGGGGTTATGCCGAGGCTGCCTCCGTTTAAGTGAAATGACGTGAAAAGAGGTGAATGTCCGGCCAAGCCCTGTGCAGTTCCCAGGCTGACGGTTTGTCTTCACTGGGAGGCCAAGCTCATGGGGAGAGGTGCCTATACTAGGATGTATAAGTGAAAGGTTATGGTTGATGATCCGCGTACTGAGTTACGATGATTCGGGGTTATCCCCGACGGATGTAATCAAATGTTGTGGCACAAGTGTGCAACCTCTGTAGAGTGTAAACCTATTCGAATAGCCGTGTCCACGGTTACGGACGATTGGAAAGGCCATACTGTTCCGTTGTCAGATATTTTTCCGGACTAAAAGGGTGAAATGAATGGTGACTTGATTTTAAATCGCAACGGAGTTGTGGGAATGACACTAATGTTCCCACTTGAGCTAGTTATCAAATAATGAGTCTCTTACTAAATGCTTATGAACTAAAATTGGCTTTATGCAAATAAACCTAGAGCTTAGCACCCCTTTAGTAAAATAGTTGTTACTTACCTTAGTATTAGTTTGCGAGTACTTTAAAAGTACTCACGGCTGTGTCCCTGGCTATTCAAATGGCCAGACTATGGAGAGGAGCAGCAATATGAAGACGACGGCCAGCAGGACGGCTACAACAACTAGGAGCTCTTCTAACATCAAGCGTTGGCCTGTGGAATTAGATAGTCCACTACTACTATTACGCTTCCGCTTTGTAATATTTGTGATGTTCGTTGATCAATAGATCAACGATGGTTGTAATATTGGATCATGTGATCTACTTTCGTAAGACGATTATGGCTTGTAATGAATGATGACTTATGATATCAACTGTTATGTCTCGCAACAACATTATTCCTGGGATTGCGATGAATGGCATAATAGGCATTTGGACTTAAAATCCGGGTGTTGACAAGTTGGTATCAGAGCCATTGTTTGACCTTAGGAGACCCTAGTTAGAATGGACGTTCTGAAAAAAAACTTAAGTTTAAAAAAACAAATGAAGTGAATATTTCTGAAAAACTTAGCCATTTTCTTCTCTTTGAGATCTTGTTGAAATGAGAAGCCATGCTCTTCCTTATAAATCTACATAAAATTTTGCCACACTTGTTCACCTCTCTAACTTACTCATCCAATTCACTTTCAGATGGAGCCCGCCAACACCAAGTTTTACCAGTTGGGGAATGGTGGGAGTCAGATTTTCGAGCAGGACCTGGACGCCCTGTCGGACTTTCTTGGACGCCCGCACCCCGAGTTCCACGGAGTCGAGGTCAACGACCAACCCGGAGGGGAGCTTCAGTGGGTCATCACCGCTGACTTGAGGGGAAAGATGGAGCCTCCCACCTCTGAGAGGATCTTCTTCACCTTCAGGGAAAGCAACTGGCTGGACGGACTCGCACGTGCTCTTCAGGAGGCACTTGCTCGTTTGTGCGGACAGAATGTGGTAGCCCTCCAAGAGGAACGCTTTGCGCATCTCGCAAGGCGTAACCCCGCGGGAGAACCCATGGACCTGCCATTGCACCCCCAGTTGAGGCACCACGTGGATCATCTGGACTTCATGCTGTACCACACTCCGCAGGATCTGGACAATGCCCGCGCCTACACCAACCAGACTCACCTTGCACTGGCAAATCATGCCGATGCAATCAAGATGGTTGCCAAGGACCGCAAGTCACTCCGCCTGCAGCGTGCCAAGAAGGACGCTACCATCACGTGCCTTCGCGCCAGGATAGCATCCTTGGAGGCCACTGTCAAGGCCCAAGAGGACCAGCTGAATGAGATGGAAGAAGACGGTGAAGACCTTCAGGGAGGAGAAGCCTTCCTGAGTGATGACGATGACTTCGAGGAGGATGAGAACACCGATGTGGAGGACTACGAGTTCCTGGAGGCCGGAGAAGATGACTTCATCCCGATCGATGTGGATGATGAGTAGTTGCACTTTATCACTTATGTAGGTGTGAGTTGTACCCCGTCCCACTGTATCGTAGCGCAAGTAAATGGTTCTTAAAACCATTGGGTGTTAGCTTGTAATATATGCTGAATGAATGAATGAATGAATGAATGTGTGTTTGGGTTAACATCAAAAGTATTCAAGTTTTAACTTTTTGAACTTACTCAAAATAAGCCATAGAAATTTCCCTCTCATCTCATGATCTATCTCCATGTTCAGATGGCCCCTCCAACTCGTAGCGCCAATCAAGATGCCATGATGCAAATGCTGCAAATCATGCTGGAAGATAGAGAAGCTGAAAGAGCAGAACGACATGCCAACATTGCAGAACTCCAACAGCTTGCCAACAACAACCATGGCCATGGGAACCATGATCACCCAGGGTCAAAGCTCAAGAACTTCCAAAACACCAACCCACCAGTTTTTAGCAAGACTGAAGAACCCCTGGATGCCGATGATTGGCTCCAGACTATGGAAAATAACCTAGAAGTGGCTGGAGTAGACGCCAATGAGAAAGTGTTGTTTTCCACGCACTACTTAGCAGGACCAGCAAGAGCTTGGTGGACAAACACCCGTGCTATGAACGCAAGACAGATCTTGACTTGGGCTGATTTCAAGCTCAAGTTCAGCAAGTATCATGTGCCCCCAGGTTTGATAAAGAAGATGAGGGATGAGTTCCGTGAACTGAAGCAAGGCAGAATGTCGGTGGTAGAATACCGCGACAGGTTCCTCACCCTGTCAAGGTACGCCCCCGATGAAACCGACACCACAAAAAAGAGAAAGGAGAGATTCCTGAATGGTCTGCATGATGAGATGCAGACAATCTTAGTCAACATCCCCTTTGCCGACCTTGAAGCCCTGGTGGATTCCGCCATCCAGATGGAAGGCAAACGTCACCAAGCCAATGAGAACCGCAAACGCTGCATGATGCACCAGAGTGGGCCCAGCAATACCCCAAGGTATCGCCCCAGCTCAAGCGGAGGCTTTGCCCCAAAGAACAACAAGCCTAATGCACCGATGTCACGTCCGGGTTTTCAGAACCGGAGTGGAGGAAACCCCCGGCCAGGAGGCCACAACAACAGCAACTACAACAACAACAACAACAACAACAACAACAACAACAACTTCAACCGCGCTCCTCCGAGAGCCCCCAACAACAACAACAACAACAACAACACCGCTCCGAGGACTGGGAGCAATGCCATCCCCGTCACCCCCAAGGACAAGTCCACCATCACTTGTTACGAGTGTGGAGTTGTGGGACACTACTCCAATGAGTGCCCCAAAAGGTTAGCCAAGAATGCCGCCAACACCGCTGCACCTGCTCAGCAGCAACGCCGAGTCTCCACCGGCAAGAAGTTCACCCCCAACAACCCCAACAACCGCACCGGCCGCCTCTTTCACATGAACGCCGAAGAAGCCCTGGAAGCACCCGATGTCGTGCTGGGTATGTTTTCTGTTAACTCAGCACTTGCCAGAGTGTTGTTTGATTCTGGAGCATCGCATTCGTTTGTTACTAAAGATTTTGCATGCACTAGTAAAATTCAACCAATCAGTTTGAAGCATGTCATGATAGTTCAAATACCGGGATCAACAACCAAAGCTAATTTTTTTGCGAAGATGTACCCATCAGAATTCATGAGATAGATTTTTATGCAAATTTGATTGTACTGGGAGCCAAAGGTTTGGAAGTAGTACTTGGTATGGACTGGATGTCGAAACATCATGGATTGATTGATTGTGCCAAGAAGGCCATCACCATGACTAGTAGCACCGGAGTGGTAGTAGAACATGTGTCCGAAAGATCGCCGGAAAATTCACCTGTAACCGAGTTTAGCAAAGCCAACTTTGGATCAAATCGAGGTCGTTTGTCGATACCCCGATGTGTTTCCGGATGATCTACCCGGTATGCCCCCAGATCGGGATATCGAGTTTATCATCGAGTTAATCCCTGGAACAGGACCTATAGCCCAGAGAGCCTATAGCATGAACCCCGCAGAGTTAGTGGAACTAAAGAAGCAACTAGATGATATGCTGTACAAAGGTCTGATTCGACCAAGTGCGTCGCCTTGGAGATCCCCAGTTTTGTTTGTGGATAAGAAAGACGGTGCCACTCGTTTATGTACGGATTACCGTAAGCTTAACAATGTCACCATCAAGAACAAATACCCCTTGCCAAAGATAGAAGACCTGTTTGACCAGTTGAACGGTGCCAAAGTGTTCTCTAAGATTGATCTTAGGACTGGTTATCATCAGCTGAAGATCCGTGCAACGGATATCCCTAAGACTGCCTTCACCACCCGATATGGATTGTATGAGTACAATGTCATGTCATTTGGATTAACCAATGCCCCCGCCTACTTCATGAACCTCATGAATAAGATCTTCATGAAGTTTTTGGATAAATTTGTCGTTGTCTTCATCGACGACATCCTTATCTACTCCAAATCCGAAGAAGAACATGAACAGCATTTGGAAGTTATCCTAGAAACCCTTAGACAACACAAGTTGTATGCCAAGTTCAGCAAGTGCGAGTTTTGGTTGAAGGAATTAGGATTCCTGGGACACATCTTGTCTGCAGGAGGTATTGCTGTAGATCCCACTAAGATCAAAACCGTTGAGGAATGGAAAGCCCCCACCAATCAGACTGAAGTCCGTGCATTTCTCGGATTAGCGGGATATTACCGCAGGTTCGTTGAAGGATTTTCCAGCATCGCAAGACCAATGACCCAACTGTTGAAGAAGGACAAGAAGTTTGACTGGACCGACAAGTGCGAAGAAAGTTTCCAGCAACTCAAGCGCAGATTAACCACAACCCCAATTTTGATCATGCCCGATATCACCAAGCCATTTGACGTCTATTGTGATGCATCCAAGATTGGTCTTGGATGTGTGTTGATGCAAGAAGGCAAGGTGATATCATACCTGTCAAGGCAACTGAAGCAGCATGAGCAGAACTACCCAACACATGACTTGGAGTTAGCAGCCGTAGTCTTAGCCTTGAAAGTATGGCGTCATTACCTCATGGGTAATCGATGCGAGATCTATTCAGATCACAAGAGCTTGAAGTATATCTTCACCCAGAAGGAGCTGAATATGAGGCATCACAGATGGATAGAGTTGATTAAGGACTATGATATGGAAATTCACTATCACCCCGGCAAGGCCAATGTGGTAGCGGATGCCCTGAGTAGACAACCAATGCAATTGAACTCCATGATCGCCATAGAACAGCCTAGTTTGTATCAAGAGTTTGAGCAGTTTAGACTAGAGCTAGTTAGCGAAGGATACCTAGCCAGCATAGAGCTTCAGCCTACTTTGATGAGTCAAATCAAGGAAGCCCAGAAAGGAAACGCCAGCATTGACGGGATCAAGAGCCAAATAGCCGCAGGAAAGGCACCGAGATTCACCGAAGATGAAGAAGGAGTGCTTTGGTACAACGGACGCCTATGTGTGCCATCAGATTCAGAGTTGAAGCAAGTCATTCTGAAGGAAGCTCACGACACCTTGTATTCCATCCACCCCGGAGGTACCAAGATGTATCAAGATTTGAAGGAACAATTTTGGTGGCACGGAATGAAGCGAGAGATTGGAAGCTACATCGCCAAGTGTGATATCTGTCAGAGAGTCAAGGCAGAACATCAGCGACCCGCAGGACTGCTACAGCCCCTGCAGATTCCCGAGTGGAAGTGGGATTCGGTAGGAATGGATTTTATCACCGGACTGCCCAAATCAAGCAAAGGAAATGATTCCATCTGGGTAGTGGTAGACAGATTGACCAAGGTAGCCCATTTTATCGCCGTCAAGACCACATACCAAGGCCCCAAGTTAGCTGAGTTATATATCTCCGGAATAGTCGCCCTGCACGGAACCCCGAAGTCCATAGTGTCGGATAGAGGATCACAATTCACCTCAAGATTTTGGCAGAAAGTACATGAAGGACTAGGAACCCGGCTGAATTTCAGCACAGCGTATCACCCGCAGACTGACGGACAGACTGAAAGAGTCAACCAGATACTCGAAGACATGTTGAGAGCTTGTGTACTGGAATATGGATCCAAGTGGGAAGACTGCCTGCCTTACGCAGAATTCTCGTACAACAACAGTTATCAAGCCAGCTTGCAAATGGCCCCCTTTGAAGCCCTGTACGGAAGGAAGTGTCGTACCCCCCTGAATTGGTCGGAAGTCGGAGAGAGCCAAGTTTTTGGACCAGATGTTCTCCGAGAAGCTGAAGAGAAGGTGCACAAGATCCGCGAGTACCTCAAGACCGCTCAGTCAAGACAGAAGAGTGACGCCGACAAGAGACGCCGAGAGATGACCTTCGAGATCGGAGATTTTGTCTATCTCAAAGTGTCACCCCTCAAAGGAATGCAGAGATTCCAGCTGAAAGGAAAGCTTGCACCCCGATATGTCGGACCCTTCAAAGTTCTGAGTCGCCGAGGAGAAGTATCTTATCAACTGGAACTACCGAAGGAAATGTCAGCTGTACACGACGTATTTCATATCTCATTGCTCCGGAAATGCTTGGAAGTGCCAGAGAAGACCGAAGTGTTCAAGAACATCGACCACAGATCTGTTGATATCAACCAAGACTTGACATATCGCGAAGTGCCTATCCGCATCCTTGAAGAAGCTTACCGAACCACCCGCACCAGGAGTATCAAGTTCCTGAAGGTTCAATGGAGTAATCATACCGAAGAAGAAGCCACTTGGGAGCGAGAAGAGGATATGAAGAAGGAGTACCCAGATCTCTTTAGCACCTAGTTTTCTTTAAGATCTCGGGACGAGATCTTTTGTAAGGGGGAAGGGTTTGTAACATCCCAACTTTTCAATAAAGGAAGAAAGAGAGTTTCCAAAATGCAAAATTTAGAATTAACAAAAACTTTTTATCTCCATATAGTCCTATGCATAGAACTCACCTTTTATTTTGTGTTAGTGTGCATTTGTGATACGTCCAATTTGCATCACTATTTTATATCATAATTTGCTGTTATTCATTGATATATTTCATATTGGGACACAATACTTATGTTATTTCATCTATTTTGCATGTTTCATGATTATTTGGAGATCGAGCACCGGAGCCAGGATTCTCGCTGGAAAAAGCACCGTCGGGATGCAATATTTCGGAAGATCAACTCGTGGAAGGAAGTTTACCAAAAATCCTATTTTTCCGCATGACGGAGGAAGCCGTAAGGGGGAGCCAGCTGGACCCAAGGTGGGCCCACACCATAGGGTGGCGCGGCCCATGGCCTGGCCGCGCCACCATGTGGTGTGGAGCCCCCTCGGCCTCTTTCGCCTCCTTTTCTTCGCGAAACCCTTCGTCCCGAAGACCTAAGCCACAGAGGAATCCTCACGAAGGGTTGCGCCCGCCTCGCGGGGCGGAGAACACCAGAAAGAAAAGAGCTCTCCGGCGGGCAGGAATCCGCCGGGGAAATTCCCTCCCGGAGGGGGAAATCGACGCCATCGTCACCGCCATCGAGCTGGACATCATCTCCATCACCATCATTGTCGTCGTGGTGAACGAGCAGATGCCATAGGATGGCTTAAGTTGGGGCCGAATGGACGTATGAGGATTCGGGGGAGGGTTTGCGAGTAGATGGGAAGAACTTCCGGATGCTTTCCTCAAGAACACAACCAAAGGCCGGTATGCAAGAAGAGAGACAAGAGGAAGAACTCTTTACTAGATCGCAAGCTTCATTGATCT
>NC_061509.1:187243442-187268045 GCF_022539505.1 Lolium rigidum
GAACATTAAACCGGTATCTTGATGGCTCAAACCATCCGGTTTGGCATGCCTTTGGCATACCGGGGGTCATCCCCCCAACAGTCTGACCTCTCACCCTATCATGAAGATGAATAGAACATAGAGTCGAGGACGACTCTTTCTCAAGGGGGGAGATGATGTAGCCCTACCCAAGGACGACACTACATCAAGACCGACAAGCCCTCCTCGTGGCCCAATGACACGAGCTCGGGCCAAAGCTATACACCAAGAGGTGAATTCGCTCCTTTCCACGTATACATTTGATACCTCTTTGGATGGCATGCTACTTCATGCAAATACCCTGTGTTCAATCAGGTACATTGATCAATACGCAAGCCATGGAGATCACGTCAATGGAGAGGGAGTTGGAGAAGAAGAAGGACCGCTGCTAACGGAGGAGACAGTCCAGGGCCGGCACTGCCGCCCGGAGCACCCCGGCACTGCCGGCCGAAACTGCCCGGCACTGCCGGCCTGATGCCTTCGACGCCAAGATCAGCCCCAGGCCGGCACTGCCGCCCCAGAACCACCGGCACTGCCGGCTCCTCGAAGTCAACTTCATCTGGACCATTCATTTAAATCATGTGGCTGTGTACTTTTCGCAAATGACTAAGTTACCCCTCCCTAGATCCGGGCTATATATATGTTTGCTCCAGCCACGAATTAGGGTTAGATTAGAACCAAGAAGAACTTGAGCTTTGCTCTTACCCCTTGAGGGAAACCCTACCTTAGATCCTAGATCTTGTATCACTCGATCTCCTTGTCGAACCTTTGTGATATCTTTGGTGACTTCTATCAATCGTTGGTCTTTTGCTTGCACTTCTACCTTTTGGGTCTTTTGGTCTTTTCACCCTTCTAGATCTCTTGGGTTCGATTCGTCGATCTCTTTGCGGGACTTCTACCGGAAGGTCTTTTCCTGCAACCTCTATCGAGTTGGTGGTTTGGGCCAAAATGGACAAACCGATTTGTGTGTGTGTGTGTGTGTGTGTGTGAGTTTGTATCCCGCGTTTCCCCTTCGTGTTCTTCGCGTTCTTCCACCTCCCCCACGAAATCCACCCAAATCCGTGAAGATCGGGCACACCCTTGGGCTTAGCCCTTATCAGTTGGGCCAAGCCCAGGAGCTACTACCAAATCGGTTGTTTCCCTAGCGTGTCTGACCCGTTCTCGTGGCTGGGTTGCACATGTGGGGAAAGAAAGGGCGACACCGTTTCCATTGGAAATATACCCTAGAGGCAATCATGGATGATGTATTTCCTAATGTATTCATAAAGTAAGGTTGTCCTTGTATGAACTCTTGCATATACCATCGAATACGTGATTCGATTGTGGAACTATATGCTTATGTTGTTCATTCTAATTTGTCCTGTCATTGAGGTTGTGTTGGACACACGACTTAGACTAATGTGCAAGTCGGCTGATGACTCCGTTCCACTTGTCATGGACATGGTGATGCTAATCCGACTTACACGGACTCGGCTAAAGTGTTTAGCGAGTCGGACTGACCAACAGTGAGACGGAACGAGCAAAGTCGTCATTTGCATGTCTCTATCAATGTAATCCTTAGACCTGAGGTTATTGCATGATCTGAGTTGTGGATCGGCCAACTTAGGTTCTGCCAAACGATGTTATGTAATAAGGAAGTTATAAAAGCAGAGTTTGGGTCGATCGAGAAACAAGCTGCGTGTCATGGATAACCAAGATGGGATTTTCCCCCTCACTTGGAGAGATATTCTCTGGGCCCTCTCGGGTGATATGATTCAGAAAGCATGACCATGCGCGACTTGGTTAAGGGTTAACCGAGGCGATCGACTAAGGGTTAGTCGGGTGAATCACATATCACGGATCAAGAAGAGAGTTGGGCTACTAAAGGGATGACGAAAACTCACCTATAGCTTGACAAGGTATATCGTGAGGCAAAAAGGACTAAGACATATGTCACATTGAAAGGTTAGTTGCCATAATTTTAAGTCACTTGGGAGCTGACAAATTCTGCTAGGAGCCGCTACCAGTTATCGACTTGAGACCAAGTTTTCATTGGAGCAAGTGAGACTCGGGGCCATGACAGGATACTTGCAGGGGTAACTCTAGTCTTGTCTAAGTGGTCGTGAACCTGCAGGGTCACACACTTAAGATCAAGGAGCTAGTTGGATGTGATCCAACTGAAATGGAGTCGGCTCGAGTTGGACTCGAACCGGACCAGGACTGAGTCAGTGAGTTGGACTCACAGTGACCAAGATAGCTAGGGCCCAAGTGAGTGGGCTGCAAGTGTTGTGAAGCCCACACTCACTCCCGATATAAAGTGGGATGGGTGTTGCCCAAAGGGCACATTTAGAACATTCCATGAGTTGAAAACCCTAGCCCCACTCAGAACAGCCGACGTACTAGATCTAGCAGTCCACCTCCTCGTACGTGTGGATACCGGCAGAGGCGTTGCACGTGTGACGCTTCAAGGCGAAGGAGTTCGCGGATCCGGGAGCTGTTCGTGGGATCAGCTTGGAACGGATTGAGGACTGCACTGCCCCGACGCGCTTTATCAAGTTCCGCACCTACGCGTCTAGTGGTAATCCTCGTGGCATTCTTCCTAAGCTAGATCCTGGGAGTATCGCGTAGGGAAAATATTTTTGTTTTCTGCTGTGTGGCCCAACAGTGTCCCTTCGGCAATACGCGTCATAAATCCCATCACCGCCTCCACTCCTCCCACTCTCCCTGTCTCCACTCTCATCCCCATTTGTCACATCGAATGCCGGTTGTTGCACTAGCGAAAACGAATCCGCCACATCCCTTGACAAGGAAAAGCGGGAACAAGTGCGGAGAGGAAAGCGACACTGACGGCAAGCAAGACCGGCACCTGCACTACGACCTCGCGGCGGCCATCTCCAATGGAGGTAAGATTTTATACCATCTTCTCCAACGCTCATTTTTCATGGATCTGCAGGAACATGCGCAGTGTTACAGATTGCAATGACATGCACATGAGATATGTTAGGATAACCGATAGCGTAGGGTTAGATTTGCAGATTAGTTGCGGTACATCGCAATTTAGAACAATGTTGTAATGGTTTTGAGAATTGCGGTTACACCTTGCTTCGATCTGGTAGTTTTTGCTAGCATGAATGGAACATTTTATTTGGATTAGCTAGAGAAGAGCTCGAAACTAGAACTTCTGTAGATTCGTGGAGGGGATAGGGTTTTTGCACTACCATTTTTCCATCTTTTTTTTTGAGGGTGAAACAGTGGGGAAAATCCCCACTACAATTTTTATTATTATTTAAAGGTTAAAAGAGTTTACAGGGGCACAAGTGCAAAAACTAAAAGAAGAAGAAGAAGAAGAAGAAGAAGAAGAAGAAGAAGAAGAAGAAGAAGAAGAAGAAGAAGAAGAAGAAGAAGAAGAAAGAAGAAAGAAGAAAAGAAAAAGAAAAAAAGAGCAGAAACTAAGACTAAAGCTAGTGAAGAAGCTAAGAAGAAGACTAAGAAGACATGCAGGACTGAAGCCATGTTTTGAACGCTGCATCCCATTTCTTCTTCATTCTATAAGAGAGTAACTGAATCTCTTGTTTAAGCACAGACTTCCAGGCCAACAAAGAAGGTGCTTGTCCTTCAAAGATCTTCCTGTTTCTAACAATCCAAAACGACCATGAAACAAGCATGATAATCTCAACCGCAAATGGCAGAGCTTCTCTTTAATGTCATAAAATGCTTCCAGAATTGAGTGCTGGTTTGAAATTTGAGGGCATATAAAAGACCAGCATTGCTGTGCAAAAGGGCAGCTCCAGAAAAGATGAACTAAGGTTTCTTCTTGACTGCATTGCAAGGTTGCACAATTATAAGCTTGTAGTTGACAATTTTTTCTCCTAAGAAAATTCCTTGTATTTAGCCTATCATGTAACAGCAACCAGAAAAAGAATTTGTGTTTTGGCTAGCATGAAGATTCCCATATCCAAGTAAAAAACTTAGGAGCATGTTGCACACCAATCAGAAATTTGTAGGCCTGGGTAGTAGAGAATTTATCAGATCCCCAAATGTAACTCCATGAATTTGCTTGATGGGACAGAGCTTGAAATTGAGTAGGATCACATAGAATCTCTAATTTTTCCATCTTTCGTGGCTAGTAGTACATCATGTTACATAGGCCGACAATTTTAGCATTGCATATTCATATATGGACTGTGATGATCAACATTTACCAAGTCCTTGTGTTCTTCCTAAAGTGGTTGTGCTTAGTATTTGCTAAATTTTCACAGCACGTACTTCTACCAATCTATGTGCATAATAACTCTGATGCTCTACTACTGCATTTGTTTTCTTCTTTTGCCCCTGATCATCCGTTTTTGTTGTTAGCCAATGATGTAGGTAGATGCTAGTTCATACGACTGGTGTCGTACCAGAAGATATTGATGCCAGTTCATACTCATACGGCCGGTGTCATTGTACCAAAAGATATGCAGACACATTGTTTGTCAATCCTTTCGGTTCCTATCACACCAGCTCTACCAATGTATGTGCACCATGTTTGAGGCTTTAATCTGAGGGTTGACTACTTCCTCACCTTCCGCAAGGAAGCCCTCTGACATCTACAAAGTGGTCATCTTCGACTACTCTTGCTACGAGGTGATGACCATGTGCCCGAATCATGGAGATGCCACGAGGAGGTTCGTGGAAGAGGTAGAGTGATGTTGCCGTGATTTTCTATCTTAAGTATGTGTCCATCAACTATGGTAGTGTCGACTGTGTCTTAACTTATGTTGTGTAGGTCGTGTATGTCGATCGTCTCAATCTTAACTACGGTACTATGCTTACTAGTTAACAAGTATGTTTGAATTTGAATGCTCACTTGTCTCTGGTAACCTCACCACACATGAGAAGAGGTTACCATACTTAGTATTCTGATGGCTAGCAAACCATGCAACCAAACACTCTCAGCTGAAATCCAGGGCCGGTCCTGAGGTTTCAAAGGCCTGGGGCGAAACAAAATTTCAAGGCCCCCGAAATTCTTTTACATTCCTAGAAAATTTTGGTGACGACGGTGTCAATATCAGTTTCGTCCTATAATTTCTAGTCGACCAGTAATTCAAAACGGGCACAAAGGTACAAAGCTTATAGCCAACAAGATCTCAATTTCACCCTATAATTTTTTACAGACTAGTAATAAAAAATGAGCTCAAAAGGTACAAAGCTACTAGCTTACTGTCAACACCCGGATTGTTAAGTCCAGATGCCTATTATGCCATTCATCGCAATCCCAGGAATAATGTTGTTGCGAGACATAACAGTTGATATCATAAGTCATCATTCATTACAAGCCATAATCATCTTACGAAAGTAGATCACACGATCCAATATTACAACCATCGTTGATCTATTGATCAACGAACATCACAAATATTACAAAGCGGAAGCGTAATAGTAGTAGTGGACTATCTAATTCCACAGGCCAACGCTTGACGTTAGAAGAGCTTCTAGTTGTTGTAGCCGTCCTGCTGGCCGTCGTCTTCATACTGCTGCTCCTCTCCATAGTCTGGCCATTTGAATAGCCAGGGACACAGCCGTGAGTACTTTTAAAGTACTCGCAAACTAATACTAAGGTAAGTAACAACTATTTTACTAAAGGGGTGCTAAGCTCTAGGTTTATTTGCATAAAGCCAATTTTAGTTCATAAGCATTTAGTAAGAGACTCATTATTTGATAACTAGCTCAAGTGGGAACATTAGTGTCATTCCCACAACTCCGTTGCGATTTAAAATCAAGTCACCATTCATTTCACCCTTTTAGTCCGGAAAAATATCTGAAAACGGAACAGTATGGCCTTTCCAATCGTCCGTAACCGTGGACACGGCTATTCGAATAGGTTTACACTCTGCAGAGGTTGCACACTTGTGCCACAACATTTGATTACATCCGTCGGGGATAACTGATACGCGTACAACACGCGTCCGTTGGGAACCCCAAGTGGAAGGTGTGATGCGTACAGCAGCAAGTTTCCCTCAGTAAGAAACCAAGGTTTATCGAACCAGTAGGAGTCAAGAAGCACGTCGAAGGTTGATGGCGGCGGGATGTAGTGCGGCGCAACACCAGGGATTCCGGCGCCAACGTGGAACCTGCACAACACAACCAAAGTACTTTGCCCCAACGAAACAGGGAGGTTGTCAATCTCACCGGCTTGCTGTAACAAAGGATTAGATGTATAGTGTGGATGATGATTGTTTGCAGAAAAACAGAAAAACAAGTATTGCAGTAGATTGTATTCGATGTAAAAGAATGGACCGGGGTCCACAGTTCACTAGAGGTGTCTCTCCCATAAGATAGATAGCATGTTGGGTGAACAAATTACAGTCGGGCAATTGACAAATAGAGAGGGCATAACAATGCACATACATGATATGATGAATATTATGAGATTTAATTGGGCATTACGACAAAGTACATAGACCGCTATCCAGCATGCATCTATGCCTAAAAAGTCCACCTTCAGAGTTATCATCCGAACCCCTTCCAGTATTAAGTTGCAAAACAACGGACAATTGCATTAAGTATGGTGCGTAATGTAATCAATAACTACATCCTCGGACATAGCATCAATGTTTTATCCCTAGTGGCAACAAGCACATCCACAACCTTAGAACTTTCCGTCATCGTCCCGCATTAAATGGAGGCATGAACCCACTATCGAGCATAAATACTCCCTCTTGGAGTTAAGAGTAAAAACTTGGCCGAGCCTCTACTAATAACGGAGAGCATGCAAGATCATAAACAACACATAGGTAATAGATTGATAATCAACATAACATAGTATTCTCTATCCATCGGATCCCGACAAACACAACATATAGAATTACAGATAGATGATCTTGATCATGTTAGGCAGCTCACAAGATCCGACAATGAAGCACATGAGGAGAAGGCAACCATCTAGCTACTGCTATGGACACATAGTCCAGGGGTGAACTACTCACTCATCACTCCGGAGGCGACCATGGCGGTGAAGAGTCCTCCGGGAGATGATTCCCCTCTCCGGCAGGGTGCCGGAGGTGATCTCCAGAATCCCCCGAGATGGGATTGGCGGCGGCGGCGTCTCTGGAAGGTTTTCCGTATCGTGGCTCTCGGTACTAGGGGTTTCACGACGAATACCTTAAGTAGGCGGAAGGGCGGAGTCAGAGGGGTCACGGGGGCCCCACACAGTAGGGCCGCGCGGGCCCCCCTGGGTCGCGCCGCCCTAGTGTGGCGGCGCCCCGTGGCCCCACTTCGTCTTCTCTTCGGTCTTCTGGAAGCTTCGTGGCAAAATAGGCCCCTGGGCGTTGATTTCGTCCAATTCCGAGAATATTTCCTTTGTAGGATTTCTGAAACCAAAAACAGCAGTAAAACATCAATCGGCTCTTCGGCATCTCGTTAATAGGTTAGTGCCGGAAAATGCATAAATACGACATATAATGTGTATAAAACATGTAGATATCATCAATAATGTGGCATGGAACATAAGAAATTATCGATACGTCGGAGACGTATCAGCATCCCCAAGCTTAGTTCTCGCTCGTCCCGAGCGAGTAAACGATAACAAAGATAATTTCTAGAGTGACATGCCATCATAACCTTGATCATACTATTGTAAACATATGTAATGAATGCAGCGATCAAAACAATGGTAATGACATGAGTAAACAACTGAATCATAAAGCAAAGACTTTTCATGAATAGCACTTCAAGACAAGCATCAATAAGTCTTGCATAAGAGTTAACTCATAAAGAAATGATTCAAAGTAAAGGTATTGAAGCAACACAAAGGAAGATTAAGTTTCAGCGGTTGCTTTCAACTTATAACATGTATATCTCATGGATAATTGTCAACATAGAGTAATATAACAAGTGCAATATGCAAGTATGTAGGAATCAATGCACAGTTCACACAAGTGTTTGCTTCTTGAGGTGGAGAGAAATAGGTGAACTGACTCAACATAAAAGTAAAAGAAAGGTCCTTCGCAGAGGAAAGCATTGATTGCTATATTTGTGCTAGAGCTTTTATTTTGAAAACAAGAAACAATTTTGTCAACAGTAGTAATAAACCATATGTATCATGTAAATTATATATTACAAGTTGCAAGCCTCATGCATAGTATACTAATAGTGCCCGCACCTTGTCCTAATTAGCTTGGACTACCGGGATCATCGCAATACACATGTTTTAACCAAGTGTCACAGAGGGGTACCTCCATGCCGCCTGTACAAAGGTCTAAGGAGAAAGCTCGCATTTTGGATTTCTCGCTTTTGATTATTCTCAACTTAGACATCCATACCGGGACAACATGGACAACAGATAATGGACTCCTCTTTAATGCATAAGCATGTAGCAACAATTAGTGTTCTCATATGAGATTGAGGATATATGTCCAAAACTGAAACTTCCACCATGATTCATGGCTTTAGTTAGCGACCCAATGTTCTTCTCTAACAATATGCATGCTCTAACCATTAAAGTGGTAGATCTCCCTTACTTCGAGACAAGACGGACATGCATAGCAACTCACATGATATTCAACAAAGAGTAGTTGATGGCGTCCCCAGGAGCATGGTTATCGCACAACAAGCAACTTAATAAGAGATAAAGTGCATAAGTACATATTCAATACCACAATAGTTTTTAAGCTATTTGTCCCATGAGCTATATATTGCAAAGGTAAAGAATGGAAATTTTAAAGGTAGCACTCAAGCAATTTACTTTGGAATGGCGGAGAAATACCATGTAGTAGGTAGGTATGGTGGACACAAATGGCATAGTGGTTGGCTCAAGGATTTTGGATGCATGAGAAGTATTCCCTCTCGATACAAGGTTTAGGCTAGCAAGGTTATTTTAAACAAACACAAGGATGAACCGGTGCAGCAAAACTCACATAAAAGACATATTGTAAACATTATAATACTCTACACCGTCTTCCTTGTTGTTCAAAACTCAATACTAGAAATTATCTAGACTTTAGAGAGACCAAATATGCAAACCAAATTTAGCAAGCTCTAGGTGTTTCTTCATTAATGGGTGCAAAGTATATGATGCAAGAGCTTAAACATGAGCACAACAATTGCCAAGTATCAAATTATTCAAGACATTTTAGAATTACTACATGTAGCATTTCCCGATTCCAACCATACAACAATTTAACGAAGAAGATTCAACCTTCGCCATGAATACTATGAGTAAAGCCTAAGGACATATTTGTCCATATGCAACAGCGGAGCGTGTCTCTCTCCCACACAATAAATGCTAGGATCCATTTTATTCAAACAAAAACAAAACAAACCGACGCTCCAAGCAAAGCACATAAGATGTGATGGAATAAAAATATAGTTTCAGGGGAGGAACCTGATAATATTGTCGATGAAGAAGGGGATGCCTTGGGCATCCCCAAGCTTAGACGCTTGAGTCTTCTTAGAATATGCAGGGGTGAACCACCGGGGCATCCCCAAGCTTAGAGCGTTCACTCTCCTTGATCATATTGTATCATCTTCCTCTCTTGATCCTTGAAAACTTCCTCCACACCAAACTCGAAACAACTCATTAGAGGGTTTGTGCATAATAAAAATTAACATGTTCAGAGGTGACACAATCATTCTTAACACTTCTGGACATTGCATAAGGCTACTGGACATTAATGGAACAAAGAAATTCATCCAACATAGCAAAAGAGGCAATGCGAAATAAAAGGCAGAATCTGTCAAAACAGAACGGTCCGTAAAGATGGATTTTATTGAGGCACCAGACTTGCTCAACTGAAAATGCCCAAATTGAATGAAAGTTGCGTACATATCTGAGGATCACGCACGTAAATTGGCATATTTTTCTGAGCTACCTACGGAGGGGCAGGTCGAAATTCGTGACAGCAAAGAAATCGTTACTCGCGCAGTAATCCAAATCTAGTATGAACCTTACTATCAACGACTTTACTTGGCACAACAAAGCACAAAACTAAGATACGGAGAGGTTGCTACAGTAGTAAACAACTTCCAAGACTCAAATATAAAACAAAAATACTGTAGTAAAAACATGGGTTGTCTCCCATAAGCGCTTTTCTTTAACGCCTTTCAGCTAGGCGCAGAAAGTGTGTATCAAGTGTTATCAAGAGATGGAGCATCGATATCATAAGCTCCCCCATCTGTAGTGGTACTAAGGGCTTTGTCAATTTTAGGCCTATAATAATATTTTTTTGGTTTAGGCACTTTAGAGACATACATAAACTTTTGCTCCTTACCCACATAAGCTTTCTCCTTATATTTAAGAGAAGAAAAAGTTAAACCCAAGGTTCCCATAGCTTTTTCAAGTTCGCCAATCCTATTGATTTGATTATCATGGCCAACACAAGTTCCTAGGACACTAATTCTTTCATCAATTCCTCCTAAGGATTTATCAAGTTCATCAGTTTTATCAAGTAACATTTCCAATTTAGTTTCAACACTTGGAAATTTTTTCTCTATGGTTTCCAACTTTTTCATGACATCTTCAAGAGAGGTTTCAATTTTAACTTCATTAACAGGTGGTGTTCCAAATAAACTCTCAATAATGCAACTAGCTTCTAAAGCAGGAGCGCCTAGGAAGTTACCTCCTGCGAGACAATCAAGAACATATCTATTCCAGCTAGAGATACCAACATAAAAATTCCTGAGTAGGATAGTGGTGGAGTGTTTCTTAGTGCACCTATTATGTGCATCACTAATTCTATACCAAGCATCTTTTAAACATTCTCCCCCTTGTTGCTTAAACGAACGAACTTCAACTTCAGGATTACTCATTTTAGCCATAGTAAATAAAGCAAACTAGATAAAGTAAATGCAAGTAACTAATTTTTTTGTGTTTTTGATATACGGTGCAAGACAGTAAATAAAGTAAAGCTAGCAACTAATTTTTTTGTGTTTTGATATAATTTAGCAAACAAAGTAGTAAATAAAATAAAGCAAGACAAAAACAAAGTAAAGAGATTTGATTGTGGATACTCCCCTTGCAGCGTGTCTTGATCTCCCCGGCAACGGCGCCAGAAATTTAGCTTGATACGCGTACAACACGCGTCCGTTGGGAACCCCAAGTGGAAGGTGTGATGCGTACAGCAGCAAGTTTCCCTCGTAAGAAACCAAGGTTTATCGAACCAGTAGGGAGTCAAGAAGCACGTCGAAGGTTGATGGCGGCGGGATGTAGTGCGGCGCAACACCAGGGATTCCGGCGCCAACGTGGAACCTACACAACACAACCAAAGTACTTTGCCCCAACGAAACAGTGAGGTTGTCAATCTCACCGGCTTGCTGTAACAAAGGATTAGATTTATAGTGTGGATGATGATTGTTTGCAGAAAAACAGTAAAACAAGTATTGCAGTAGATTGTATTCGATGTAAAAGAATGGACCGGGGTCCACAGTTCACTAGAGGTGTCTCTCCCATAAGATAGATAGCATGTTGGGTGAACAAATTACAGTCGGGCAATTGACAAATGGAGAGGGCATAACAATGCACATACATGATATGATGAATATTGTGAGATTTAATTGGGCATTACGACAAAGTACATAGACCGCTATCCAGCATGCATCTATGCCTAAAAAGTCCACCTTCGAGGTTATCATCCGAACCCCTTCCAGCATTAAGTTGCAAAACAACGGACAATTGCATTAAGTATGGTGCGTAATGTAATCAATAACTACATCCTCGGACATAGCATCAATGTTTTATCCCTAGTGGCAACAAAGCACATCCACAACCTTAGAACTTTCTGTCACTCGTCCCGCATTAAATGGAGGCATGAACCCACTATCGAGCATAAATACTCCCTCTTGGAGTTAAGAGTAAAAACTTGCCCAGAGCCTCTACTAATAACGGAGAGCATGCAAGATCATAAACAACACATAGGTAATAGATTGATAATCAACATAACATAGTATTCTCTATCCATCGGATCCCGACAAACACAACATATAGAATTACAGATAGATGATCTTGATCATGTTAGGCGGCTCACAAGATCCGACAATGAAGCACATGAGGAGAAGACAACCATCTAGCTACTGCTATGGACTCATAGTCCAGGGGTGAACTACTCACTCATCACTCCGGAGGCGTCCATGGCGGTGAAGAGTCCTCCGGGAGATGATTCCCCTCTCCGGCAGGGTGCCGGAGGTGATCTCCGTAATCCCCCGAGATGGGATTGGCGGCGGCGGCGTCTCGCAAGGTTTTCCGTATCGTGGCTCTCGGCATCGGGGTTTCGCGACGAAGACCTTAAGTAGGCGGAAGGGCGGAGTCGGAGGGGTCACGGGGGCCCACACAGCAGGGCCGCACGGGCCCCTCCTGGGCCGCGCCGCCCTAGTGTGGCGGTGCCCCGTGGCCCCACTTCGTCTTCTCTTCGGTCTTCTGGAAGCTTCGTGGAAAAATAGGCCCCTGGGCGTTGATTTCGTCCAATTCCGAGAATATTTCCTTTGTAGGATTTCTGAAACCAAAAACAGCAGAAAACAAGAATCGGCTCTTCGGCATCTCGTTAATAGGTTAGTGCCGGAAAATGCATAAATACGACATATAATGTGTATAAAACATGTAGATATCATCAATAATGTGGCATGGAACATAAGAAATTATCGATACGTCGGAGACGCATCAATAACCCCGAATCATCGTAACTCAGTACGCGGATCATCAACCATAACCTTTCACTTATACATCCTAGTATAGGCACCTCTCCCCATGAGCTTGGCCTCCCAGTGAAGACAAACCGTCGACTCGGGAACTGCACAGGGCTTGGCCGGACATTCACCTCTTTTCACGTCATTTCACATCATTTCACTTAAACGGAGGCAGCCTCGGCATAACCCCTATGATGCTTGTTAAGAGGGAACCCATACTAAGACACATAAACTTCCAGTTAAGCCCTACCCATAATCAGGTATTGTGGGGGTAGTTGTAAATTGCAAAGGTATCGCATCCAAACCCAACCATCAGTTTTTATCAAGTTCACCAAGTCATTCAAGTCACATTCACCTTCAAAAATCATTCAAGTCACTTCACTTCACCAAGTTCCCATCTAGAGTAGTCAATTTTATTTGTTAGCACTAGCAACTAATCATGAGGGGTGCTAACTTAGCTTTGCTTGTTCTAGGCTAAGTTTGGTACTCTTGTGCTACTCTAGACCAAGTGAATCATGAATCAAAAAGTAACTTTGGTAAATAAAATTCAATAAAGCTTGTAAAGTAAAAACTTAGGATAGGGCTATTAAGCATAAAGTAAAATATGGTGATGCCTTGCTCATGTAGAGCTTTGCACTTTGCAAGTTTATTAGCTTGCTTTGGTTGGTGTACTGATCAAAGTGGTCTTCCTCTCCTTGGAAGTGGACCTCCTCCTCCTCTTGGTACTCTTCGGTACTAGCGTCTAAAAACGAATACGATACATACAATCACCACACCAATCTTAAACACTAGACTAGGCACACACATAAGTCACACAAGCTAGGCTAGCATCACAACATGAATAAAAAGGGGGTTTGACTTGTGTGCTAAGTCAACTTGTGAGAAAGCAATAATTTCCTCTCATTGAAACCTATTAAGATTTAATTTCCTCAAATAACAATAAGGTATGAATTCATGTTGATCAAGTTCAACAATTCATATCTATCATTTGGGGAAAAGTGATTTAAATGAGGTACTAACCTCATACTATTTGATTCTTATTTTAACAACAATTTAATGTCTCTAAGTAATTCAAAATGAGATGACATGGACTAAGTCAACACACCACTTTGAATTGCTTAGGACCTTGATTTAAATGAGAGAGAACATCTCATACTATTTGTAAAATAATTTTGAATGGTTTAAATGAACTAGAAATAGCCACATAGCCAATATTTTGATCTAGTCCATGATCATACAAACAACTATGTGAGGTTTTTACTTAAACATGTAGAGTATGTGAAATGTGATTTATGAGAGTTGGAATCAACTCAAAATCACTTAGGGTTGATTTTTAATAATTGTTTGAAGTCACAAAAGTCTCTGCCTTGTTATTTTTGTCACTTTAATTCTACAAACCAACTAGGTGTGAGACCAGTTGGGTTGGATAGATCTTTTTGCAAGCTTTCCAAAAATACCAAATTCATCTAATTTGGCCAAGTGGATTTGAAACTATGTAATTTTGAAGTTGGCACCAGTTTGTAATTTGAAAATAAACAGGAACTCGAAATTCAAATGACTTGGGCAGGCGGGAAACTAAACGGGCTGCACAGAGGGGAAAAGAACTAGGCCGGCCTAGCAGCACGTCTCGCGTGAGTGGGCCACCTGACGGCGTGGGGTCCACGCGTCAGTGGGTTTTAACCCAGCGAAACGGTACGTGAAGTGTGAGCCGTAGGATTAGAAACGGATTGGACGGCGCATGGCCTTCGTCATCTCCGGCGAGCGGCGAGGCTGCTGGTGGCGCAGGTAGGGGGTCGACATGCTCACCGAGGCTCCAGCTAGGGTAGGCAGTAAGCGTGGGGAGGTTGTCGACGACGACGAAGCGCCTGGTAGCAGTGGCTTCTCCTGGGGCGGCGTCTAGCTCCGGCGAGCTTCGGTGGCGGAGCACGGGCAGTGAGGTAGAAATTGGGTGGTGTTCTGGGGCAATGTCGAGCGGCGAGGTGGCTAGGCGACTCAGGGAGAAAAGGGGAGGGCGATGGTGTGAAGGAATTGGAGCGGGAGGGCCTCCTTTTATAGCAGCTGGAGGTGGCCGTGGCGCTCGGATGAGCTCATCGACGACGACGCGTCTACAGGGGAGCTGGTGGCCTGGCGATGACGCAGCGGGGTTGGCGAGGCTCTAGCGATGACACAACGCTTGATTGCGTTGAAAACGAGGGAGAGACGAGCTCGTACGCGTGACGGGAGCGGCCAGTACCCGCAGCGGACGTCAGCGAAGTGGGCGTCGTCTACGGCGTTCCCGCGGGCCAATGGCAGTGTCTGGGCGGTGCGCGGTGACGTCGTGAAGCAGGTGGCGCAGAGGGAAGGGGGACGGGGTGACGCGAGCGAGCGAGGCGACGCGTGCTCTGGGCGTGCCAGTGGCGCTCGCCGTGCACGCTCTGGCGTGCGCGTGCACGTCTCGCACGTCTGGGCGTCGCGTGTTCCGGCGCGTGCGATGCACCGATCGACCGAGGCTCATGTCCAGGATGATCAGGAGAGTGTGGGGAGCAGGTTTGACACAGTGGTGCATGCTGGGGAGGGCCAGGGAGAGAGAGGGCATGGTGAGGTCATGCCATGCCACGACATGGTTGAGTTGAGTCAATTTTGTGATGATTTCAAGTACCAAACCTTGTCTATTCTTCTTGGCAAGGCTCAGAGAGGTCAAGGAGGTAACAAGGATGACCTAGGGCTGAAGAGGGAGGCAAGGAACTGCTGGACAAAGCCATGTCCCGAGTTGGCAGCAAGGTGCTCACCGCATGTTCGATGAAATGGCCGCAAGAAATCCACTTTGGAATTTTTGGATGAATTTTGGTGGGTTTGAATCATAAATGATTTGCAGTAGAATGGTGGTGGTGGTGGTCAAATTTGAAGTGATTTGCAAAAATCCAAATTGCATATGATCTAACATATGCTTCAAGGTCTCCACTTTGCTTGCTCACCATTTGAATTTGAGAAAGAATTTGTGGTGATGGTTTTGGGCAAAGTTGTTCACCTTGATGTTGTCTTGGATGAGGAGCAAAGATTTGGCAAAGTTTAGTTTGAAAAACTTCCAAACCAGGGGCTCAAAGAGGGCATCAGGCTAAGAATTGCCATTTTGACCATAATTGTATGTGAGCCCAAATTTGATTCAAATTTGATTTGATTTGAGTTTCTTTGATTCCAAAAGTACTAACAAGTGTTTAGTAACCATTTACAACCAATGGTGCAAGACAAAATGGTCTAGGTTAAGTATTTGCAAGAATGGCATAAACCATATGTGAGTGTTGATTTGATTTTTCTATTTTCTTTTCTCTTTTCTTTTTCCTTTTCTTTTGTTGATCAAGTGATCATTGGTTAGGGTTTTAGCATCATGGTTCACTCACAATCAATCATCATGGCAAATTGATGACCCACAAGTATAGGGGGTGTATCGCAGTATCTTCGATAAGTAAGAATGTCGATCCCAACGAGGAGCAGAAGGTGTTGACAAGCAGTTTCGATGAAGGATTCACTGTAAATGCTCTCAGACAGGTATTCAGGGGGTTTTGATGTAACAAATGAATAAAGTACGAGTAAGTAAAATGCGAGAGAAATAATTGCAGCGAGTGGCCCAATCCTTTTTAGCACAAAGGACAAGCCGGTTTGTTTACTTATAATGACCAAACGTTCTCGAGGACACACGGGGTTTTAGTCTAGTGCTTTCGCTACATACGGCTTGATTAATCTTCATTGTTTTGATAAGTGTTGTGTGGGTGAACCTATGCTAATGTACCGCCCTTCCTAGGACTAATTCATACTTGTGATTATACCCCTTGCAAGCATCCGCAACTACAAGAAAGTAATTAAGATAAATCTAACCACAGCCTTAAACTCTGAGATCCTGCGATCCCTCCTGCATCGATATACCAACGGGGGTTTAGGTTTCTGTCACTCCGGCAACCCCGCAGTTGGCAAACGAGTACAAGATGCATTCCCCTAGGCCCATAAATGGTGAAGTGTCGTGTAGTCGACGTTCACACGACACCACTAGAAGAATAACACCACAACTTAAATATCATAACATTGAATATTACTCAACCATAATACACTACTAGCATTTAGACTTCACCGATGTCCTCAAGAACTAAACGAACTACTCACGAGACATCATATGGAACATGATCAGAGGTGATATGATGATGAATAACAATCTGAACATAAACCTTGGTTCAATGGTTTCACTCAATGGCATCAACAACAAGTAGAAATCAGTATCGGGAGAGTTTCCCCTATCAAACAATCAAGATCAAACCCAAATTGCTACAGCGGTGACGATGTCCAGCAGTGGAGATGGCGGTGATGATGGTGGAGATGATGATGATGGTGATGGAGATGATGTCCAGCTCGATGGCGGTGACGATGGCGTCGATTTCCCCCCCGGGAGGGAATTTCCCCGGCGGATTCCTGCCCGCCGGAGAGCTCTTTTCTCTCCGGTGTTCTCCGCCCCGCAGAGGCGGCTGTAACCCTTCGTGAGGATTCCTCTGTGGCTTAGGTCTTCGGGACGAAGGGTTTCGCGAAGAAAAGGAGGCGAAAGAGGCCGAGGGGGCTCCACACCACATGGTGGCGCGGCCAGGCCATGGGCCGCGCCACCCTATGGTGTGGGCCCACCTTGGGTCCAGCTGGCTCCTCCTTCTGGCTTCCTCCGTCATCTGGAAAAATAGGATTTTTGGTAAAACTTCCTTCCACAGTTGATCTTCCGAAATATTGCATCCCGACGGTGCTTTTTCCAAGCAGAATCCCGGCTCCGGTGCTCGATCTCCAAATAATCATGAAACATGCAAAATAGATGAAATAACATAAGTATTGTGTCCCAATATGAAATATATCAATGAATAACAAGCAAATTATGATATAAAATAGTGATGCAAATTGGACGTATCAACTCCCCCAAGCTTAGACTTCGCTTGTCCCCAAGCGAAACCGAACTCGGTAAACAGGACCACATGTTTATGGAGTGAAGAGTCGATAAATAAAATACGGACAAGAAGCATCATATTCATTCACACAAGACATTATAGTAAACAACTTCCTCATATAACTCAACTTGAAACAAGTATAAGGTAATCACAAATAAAGGTGCATAAGAAATCATAATTGGTGATGGCAAACTTTGTTCTTGGTCACAGAACAGTTAACAGATTATACTTATCTATTGAGCAGCGCTCTCATATTAAAGCTTATGGTAAACTGATGGCGTGTATTTCACACGTTCGTTGGGCAACCCCAAGAGGAAGGTATGATGCGCACAGCAGCAAGTTTTCCCTCAGAAAGAAACCAAGGTTTATCGAACCAGGAGGAGCCAAGAAGCACGTTGAAGGTTGATGGCGGCGGGATGTAGTGCGGCGCAACACCAGGGATTCCGCGCCAACGTGGAACCCGCACAACACAACCAAAGTACTTTGCCCCAACGAAACAAGTGAGGTTGTCAATCTCACCGGCTTGCTCGTAACAAAGGATTAACCGTATTGTGTGGAAGATGATTGTTTGCGAGAAAACAAGAGAACAAGTATTGCAAGAGATTGTATTTCAAGTAAAGAGAATTGGACCGGGGTCCACAGCTCACTAGAGGTGTCTCTCCCATAAGACGAACAAGCATGTTGGGTGAACAAATTACAGCTTGGGCAATTGACAAATAAAGAGAGCATGACCATGCACATACATATCATGATGAGTATAGTGAGATTTAATTGGGCATTACGACAAAGTACATAGACCGCCATCCAACCGCATCTATGCCTAAAAAGTCCACCTTCAGGTTATCATCCGAACCCTCCAGCATTAAGTTGCAAGCAACAGTACAATTGCATTAAGTATGGTGCGTAATGTAATCAACAACTACATCCTTAGACATAGCATCAATGTTTTATCCCTAGTGGCAACAAGCACAACACAACCTTAGAACTTTCTCGTCATCGTCCCTGTGTCAATGCAGCATGAACCCACTATCGAGCATAAGTACTCCCTCTTGGAGTTACAAGCATCTACTTGGCCGGAGCATCTACTAGTAACGGAGAGCATGCAAGATCATAAACAACACATAAGCATAACTTTGATAATCAACATAACAAGTATTCTCTATTCATCGGATCCCAACAAACGCAACATATAGAATTACATATAGATGATCTTGATCATGATAGGCAGCTCACAAGATCCGACAATGATAGCACAATGGGGAGAAGACAACCATCTAGCTACCGCTATGGACCCATAGTCCAGGGGTAGACTACTCACACATCACACCGGAGGCGACCATGGCGGCGTAGAGTCCTCCGGGAGATGATTCCCCTCTCCGGCAGGGTGCCGGAGGCGATCTCCAGGATCCCCCGAGATGGGATCGGCGGCGACGGCGTCTCGGCAATGTTTTCCGTATCGTGGCTCTCGGCACCGGGGGTTTCGTCACGGAGGCTATTTGTAGGCGGAAGGGCAAGTCGAGAGGCGGCACGGGGGCCCAGACCACAGGCCGGCGCGGCCAGGGGTGGGGCCGCGCCGCCCTAGGGTTTGGCCACCCTGTGGCCCCTCTTCGTCTCATCTTTGGACTTCTGGAAGCTTCGTGAGAAAATAGGCCTCTGGGCTTTTATTTCGTCCAATTCCGAGAATATTTCTTTACTAGGATTTCTGAAACCAAAAACAGCAGAAAACAAAGAATCGGCACTTCGGCATCTTGTTAATAGGTTAGTTCCGTAAAATGCACGAATATGATATAAAGTGTGCATAAAACATGTAGATAACATCAATAATGTGGCATGGAACACAAGAAATTATCGATACGTTGGAGACGTATCAGCATCCCCAAGCTTAGTTCTCGCTCGTCCCGAGCAGGTAAAACGATAACAAAGATAATTTCTGGAGTGACATGCCATCATAAACTTGATCATACTATTTGTAAAGCATATGTAGAGAATGCAGCGATCAAAACAATGGTGATGACATGAGTAAACAAGTGAATCATAAAGCAAAGACTTTTCATGAATAGTACTTCAAGACAAGCATCAATAAGTCTTGCATAAGAGTTAACTCATAAAGCAATAATTCAAAGTAAAGGTATTGAAGCAACACAAAAGAAGATTAAGTTTCAGCGGTTGCTTTCAACTTGTAACATGTATATCTCATGGATAATGTCAACATAGAGTAATATAATAAGTGCAATAAGCGAATATGCAAGAATCAATGCACAGTTCACACAAGTGTTTGCTTCTTGAGGTGGAGAGAAATAGGTGAACTGACTCAACATTGAAAGTAAAAGAATGGTCCTCATAGAGGAAAAGCATCGATTGCTATATTTGTGCTAGAGCTTTGATTTTGAAAACATGAAACAATTTTGTCAACGGTAGTAATAAAGCATATGCATCATGTAAATTATATCTTATAAGTTGCAAGCCTCATGCATAGTGTACTAATAGTGCTCGCACCTTGTCCTAATTAGCTTGGACTACCCGGATTATCACCGCAATACATATGCTTTAACCAAGTTTCACAAAGGGGTACCTCTATGCCGCCCGTACAAAGGTCTAAGGAGAAAGCTCGCATTTGGATTTCTCGCTTTTGATTATTCTCAACTTAGACATCCATACCGGGACAACATAGACAACAGATAATGGACTCCTCTTTTAATGCTTTAAGCATTCAACAACAATTAATTCTTTTCTCATTAGAGATTTGAGGATGTTTGTCCACAACTGAAACTTCCACCATGGAACATGGCTTTAGTTAGCGGCCCAATGTTCTTCTCTCACAATATGCATGCTCAAACCATTCAACTCAGTGTAGATCGCCCTTACTTCGTACAAGACGAACATGCATAGCAACTCACATGAAATTCAACAATGAGTTGATGGCGTTCCCCAAGAAACATGGTTATCGCACAACAAGCAACTTAATAAGAGATAAAGTGCATAATTACATATTCAATACCACAATAGTTTTTAAGCTATTTGTCCCATGAGCTATATATTGCAAAGGTGAATGATGGAATTTTAAAGGTAGCACTCAAGCAATTTACTTTGGAATGGCTGGAAAATACCATGTAGTAGGTAGGTATGGTGGACACAAATGGCATAGTGGTTGGCTCAAGGATTTTGGATGCATGAGAAGTATTCCCTCTCGATACAAGGTTTAGGCTAGCAAGGCTATTTGAAACGAACACAAGGATGAACGGTACAGCAAAACTCACATAAAAGACATATTGTAAACATTATAAGACTCTACACCGTCTTCCTTGTTGTTCAAACTCAATACTAGAAATTATCTAGACCTTAGAGAAACCAATTATGCAAACCAAATTTTAGCATGCTCTATGTATTTCTTCATTAATGGGTGCAAAGCATATGATGCAAGAGCTTAAACATGAGCACAACAATTGCCAAGTATCACATTACCCAAAACATTTATAGCAATTACTACATGTATCATTTTCCAATTCCAACCATATAACAATTTAACGAAGGAGAAACTTCGCCATGAATACTATGAGTAGAAACCAAGGACATATTTGTCCATATGCTACAGCGGAGCGTGTATCTCTCCCATAAAGTGAATGCTAGGATCCATTTTATTCAAACAAAACAAAAACAAAAACAAACCGACGCTCCAAGAAAAAGCACATAAGATGTGGCCGAATAAAAATGTAGTTTCAGGGGAGGAACCTCGATAATTTGTTGATGAAGAAGGGGATGCCTTGGGCATCCCCAAGCTTAGACGCTTGAGTCTTCTTGATATATGCAGGGGTGAACCACCGGGTGCATCCCCAAGCTTAGAGCTTTCACTCTCCTTGATCATGTTGCATCATACTCCTCTCTTGATCCTTGAAAACTTCCTCCACACCAAACTCGAAACAACTCATTAGAGGGTTAGTGCACAATATAAATTGACATATTCAGAGGTGACACAATCATTCTTAACACTTCTGGACATTGCATAATGCTACTGGACATTAGTGGATCAAAGAAATTCATCCAACATAGCGAAAGAGGCAATGCGAAATAAAAGGCAGAATCTGTCAAAACAGAACAGTTCGTATTGACGAATTTTAAAATGGCACCAGACTTGCTCAAATGAAAATGCTCAAATTGAATGAAAGTTGCGTACATATCTGAGGATCATGCACGTAAATTGGCATAATTTTCTGAGCTTCCTGCAGGGCAGTGGGCTCAGATTCGTGACAGCAAAGAAATCTGGAACTGCGCAGTAATCCAAATCTAGTACTTACTTTTCTATCAACGGCTTAACTTGGCACAACAAAACACAAAACTAAGATAAGGAGAGGTTGCTACAGTAGTAAACAACTTCCAAGACACAAAATAAAAACAAAGTACTGTAGGTAAAAACATGGGTTGTCTCCCATAAGCGCTTTCTTTAACGCCTTTCAGCTAGGCGCAGTAAAGTGTGTATCAAGTATTATCGAAGGGTGGTACTTCTACAGCGGGGTGTGGGCTTTTCTCAACCAGGCATATTATATTAGATACATAAGTTTCAGCATCTCCCTTTTCATTAGTCTTAGGCGTGCTACTCTCATCAAACAAATTTTCAGGAACAAGCCAAGCATAGTTATTTTCTAGTGCATCATTCATAGCTAGGAGCTTACATGGTATTGGTGCTTTGATCTCCCCTCCATCATCAATATTATTAGTGTATCTTATTCTATCCATATCCATCTTTTCAAGGAGACTAGCAAAATTAGTAGGAGAACCAAGCATATTAAATTTAGCAAAGACCTTTCTAGCTTCTCTTGCTAGACCACCAAATTCTCTAAGAAGGGTTTCTAAAACAAAATCTTTCTTTTCCCCTTCTTCCATATCACCAAGTGTGAAAAACATGTGTTGGATTATAGGATTGAGATTAACAAATTTAGTTTCCAACAAGCGAACTAAAGCAAGCAAGCAGCAATTTCATAAGTGGGAGCAAGGTCTACCAAGTGTCTATCTTCAAATTCTTCAACGGTACTAACATGGGTGAAAAATTCTTCTATATTGTTCCTCCCAACTATAGACCCTTGTCCTACCGGTATGTTCTTTGTGGTAAAATTGAAAGGAAACATGATGAGTAAAGTAAATGCAAGTAAACTAATTTTTTTGTGTTTTCGATATAGCAAACAAGATAGCAAATAAAGTAAAACTAGCAACTAATTTTTTTGTATTATTTTGATTTAGTGCAGCAAACAAAGTAGTAAATAAAATAAAGCAAGACAAAAACAAAGTAAAGAGATTGAGAAGTGGAGACTCCCCTTGCAGCGTGTCTTGATCTCCCGGCAACGGCGCCGTAAAAGAGCTTGATGGCGTGTATTTCACACGTTCGTTGGGCAACCCCAAGAGGAAGGTATGATGCGCACAGCAGCAAGTTTTCCCTCGTAAAGAAACCAAGGTTTATCGAACCAGGAGGAGCCAAGAAGCACGTTGAAGGTTGATGGCGGCGGGATGTAGTGCGGCGCAACACCAGGGATTCCGCGCCAACGTGGAACCCGCACAACACAACCAAAGTACTTTGCCCCAACGAAACAAGTGAGGTTGTCAATCTCACCGGCTTGCTGTAACAAAGGATTAACCGTATTGTGTGGAAGATGATTGTTTGCGAGAAAACAAGAGAACAAGTATTGCAAGTAGATTGTATTTCAAGAAAGAGAATTGGACCGGGGTCCACAGCTCACTAGAGGTGTCTCTCCCATAAGACAAACAAGATGTTGGGTGAACAAATTACAGTTGGGCAATTGACAAATAAAGAGAGCATGACCATGCACATACATATCATGATGAGTATAGTGAGATTTAATTGGGCATTACGACAAAGTACATAGACCGCCATCCAACCGCATCTATGCCTAAAAAGTCCACCTTCAAGTTATCATCCGAACCCCTCCAGCATTAAGTTGCAAGCAACAGTACAATTGCATTAAGTATGGTGCGTAATGTAATCAACAACTACATCCTTAGACATAGCATCAATGTTTTATCCCTAGTGGCAACAAGACAACACAACCTTAGAACTTTCGTCACCGTCCTGTGTGTCAATGCAGCATGAACCCACTATCGAGCATAAGTACTCCCTCTTGGAGTTAAAAGCATCTACTTGGCCAGAGCATCTACTAGTAACGGAGAGCATGCAAGATCATAAACAACACATAAGCATAACTTTGATAATCAACATAACAAGTATTCTCTATTCATCGGATCCCAACAAACGCAACATATAGAATTACATATAGATGATCTTGATCATGATAGGCAGCTCACAAGATCCGACAATGATAGCACAATGGGGAGAAGACAACCATCTAGCTACCGCTATGGACCCATAGTCCAGGGGTAGACTACTCACACATCACACCGGAGGCGACCATGGCGGCGTAGAGTCCTCCGGGAGATGAATCCCCTCTCCGACAGGGTGCCGGAGGCGATCTCCCGGATCCCCCGAGATGGGATCGGCGGCGACGGCGTCTCGCAATGTTTTCCGTATCGTGGCTCTCGGCACCGGGGGTTTCGTCACGGAGGCTATTTGTAGGCGGAAGGGCAAGTCGAGAGGCGGCACGGGGGCCCACACCACAGGCCGGCGCGGCCAGGCGGGGCCGCGCCGCCCTAGGGTTTGGCCACCCCGTGGCCCCTCTTCGTCTCATCTTCGGACTTCCGGAAGCTTCGTGAGAAAATAGGCCTCCGGGCTTTTATTTCGTCCAATTCCGAGAATATTTCTTTACTAGGATTTCTGAAACCAAAAACAGCAGAAACAAAGAATCGGCACTTCGGCATCTTGTTAATAGGTTAGTTCCAGAAAATGCACGAATATGATATAAAGTGTGCATAAAACATGTAGATAACATCAATAATGTGGCATGGAACACAAGAAATTATCGATACGTTGGAGACGTATCATAAACTTGCATACTCAATCATATTAATCATTGATGACTTTCAAGGCTATATTCATTCA
>NC_061509.1:187268145-187285529 GCF_022539505.1 Lolium rigidum
GATTATATTCAGGTAATGAGATTTGTTAAACAATTTAGTGACTTTGGCCAAGAAGTAGACCAAGACCACCCCTAAAAAGAATGATGATGTGCGTATGATACACCTAGATAGTGATGATGATTTTTTTAAATTTCAAAGCAGAAATGGGGAAATGGATATACGGGCAGTACAACCAGCATCAGCACATCCAAAAGAAGTCCTTGGAGGAAATTTCCTAGCACAATCGTTAGATTAGAACATCGTCGAAGTGGAATCCATGGAAGGTGAAGGGCTAAACCAACCTATGGCAAACGATATAATGTGTAATCTACTAGGCATTGAAGATCATGTTGAAGAAGAAGTTGCTCCTCTTTCAGATGTAGATGAGGTAAGTGAACACGAGCTAGTTCAGCCATAAATGGGTGATGATAAAATAGGTGAATCACTATGGAGGAGGTAGCGATCCTAATCCCAGAGGATGATGAGGTGACTAGCGAATAATTGATAATGTATGATCCAATTCATCATGTCATACTTGTAGGCACCTACTTTTCCAACATGGATGAATTTAGAAAAGCATTTGGGCAATATTGTATCAATGGTGAGGGCATACATGTACGGTGGATGGTCCAAGCGGCAGCAGCGCTAGCGCTCCGCTTCCTCGTCGGTGGGAGGACTACGCTGATGGGATTCGTAGCATAGAAAATTAAAAAAAATCCTAGCGCAAGAACGAATAACAAGCCAAGATCCAATCTAGAAGAATCTGGGCAATAACATGGATGAAATTAGGAAAGCATTTGGGCAATATTGTATCAATGGTGAGGGCATACATGTACGGTGGATGGTCCAAGCGGCAGCAGCGCTAGCGCTCCGCTTCCTCGTCGGTGGGAGGACTACGCTGATGGGATTCGTAGCATAGAAAACAAAAAAATTCCTACCACAAAAACGAATAACAAGCCAAGATCCAATCTAGAAGATGGTAGCAACGAGAAGATCATGAGACTAACCCTCGAAGATTTCCAAAGCCTACGAGATTAGATCTCGTTGTTGCTGAAGATGATCACTTGCCGCTTTCAAAAGCGCGTAGAAGATCTTGACGGTGCCACAGTCGAGCAGCACCTCCGTACTCGGTCACACGTTCGGTGTTGATGACGACGTCCTTCTCCCTGTTCCAGCGGGCAGCGGAAGTAGCAGATCCTCCTCGGAATCCCGACAGCACGACGGCGTGGTGTCGCTGGCGGTGGAGATCTCCGGCAGGGCTTCGCCTAAGCTCTACGGGATAGGTGGGAGGAGGGAGGCCGCTAGGGTTTGGGGAGAGGGGCGCCGGCCTGGGAGCCCTTGGGGGGTGCGGCTGGCTTTCTTTGTGTGGCCGGCCCCTCCCTCTCCTCCTCATTATATAGGTGGATTCCCTAAGGCTTTGCCCAAAAGTTCGAATAAGACCCCAATTCAAAACTTCCATATGGACGAAACCTAGAGGGTTAGGGACTCTCCCTTTCCCCCCTTGCTTGGCCGGCCAAGGAGGTGGATTCCACCATGGACTCCACCCTCCCACTTGGTTGGCTGGTTAGGGTTGGTGGAGTCCAACCGGAACTCCATCTTCCATGGTGATTTCTTCCGGAAGGTTCTAGAACATTCTAGCGCCTTTCATAAATGCACCGGATCATTTCCAAACTTGGAAAGAGACTTCCTATATATGAATCTTATTCTCCGGACCATTCCGGACCTCCTCGTGATGTCCTGGATCCCATCCGAGACTCCAAACAAAATTCGAACTCCATTCCATATTCCATATCTACTTAAAACGACATCAAACCTTAAGTGTGTCACCCTACGGTTCGTGAACTATGTAGACATGGTTGAGACTCCTCTCCGACCAATAACCAATAGCGGGTTCTGGAGATCCATAATGGCTCCCACATATTCAATGATAACTTAGTGATCGATTGAACCATTTACATACGATACCGATTCCCTTTGTCACACGATATTTTACTTGTCCGAGGTTTGATCATCGGTATCTCCATACCTTGTTCAACCTCGTCACCGACAAGTACTCTTTACTCGTACCGTGGCATATCATCTCTTGTGAACTAGTCACTTGCTTGCAAGCTAATCAGACGACATTCCACCGAGAGGGCCCAGAGTATATCTATCCGTCATCGGGATGGACAAATCCCACTCTTGATCCATATGCCTCAACTCACACTTTCTGAATACTTAATCCCATCTTTATAACCACCCATTTACGCAGTGGCGTTTGATGTAATCAAAGTACCCTTCCGGTATAAGTGATTTACATGATCTCATGGTCGAAGGACTAGGTAACTATGTATCGGAAGCTTATAGCAGATGAACTTAATGACGTGATCTAATGCTACGCTTATTTGGGTATGTCCATTATATCATTCATCTAATGACATACCCTTGTTATTAACAACATCCAATGTTCATGATCATGAAACTATGATCATCTATTAATCAACAAGCTAGTAATACAAGAGGCTTACTAGAGACTCCTTGTTGTTTACATAACACACATGTATCAATATTTCGGATAATATAATTATAGCATGGTATGCAAACATTTATCATAAACACAAAGATATATAATAACCACTTTATTATTGCCTCTGATACGTCCCAAACGTATCTATAATTTCTTACGTTCCATGCTACTTTTATGATGATACTCACATGTTTTATACACACTTTATATCATTATTATGCATTTTCCGGCACTAATCTATTGACGAGATGCCGAAGAACCAGTTGTTGTTTTCTGCTATTTTTTGGTTTCAGAAATCCTACAAAGGAAATATTCTCGGAATTGGACGAAATCAACGCCCAGGGTCTTATTTTTCCACGAAGCTTGCAGAAGACCGGAGGGGATACGAAGTGGGGCCACGAGGGCCCGTACCCATAGGCCGGCGCGGCCAGGGAGGGCCCCACGCCGCCCTATGGTGTGGGCCCCTCGTCGGCCCTCCGACTCCGCCCTTCCGCCTACTTAAAGCCTTCGTCGTGAAAACCCCAGTACCGAGAGCCACGATACGGAAAACCTTCCAGAGACGCCGCCGCCGCCAATCCCATCTCGGGGGATTCAGGAGATCGCCTCCGGCACCCCGCCGGAGAGGGGAATCATCTCCCGGAGGACTCTTCATCACCATGATCGCCTCCGGATTGATGTGTGAGTAGTTCACCCCTGGACTATGGGTCCATAGCAGTAGCTAGATGGTTGTCTTCTCCTCTTGTGCTATCATGTTAGATCTTGTGAGCTGCCTATCATGATCAAGATCATCTATTTGTAATGCTACATGTTGTGTTTGTTGGGATCCGATGAATATGGAATACTATGTCAAGTTGATTATCAATCTATCATATATGTTGTTTATGTTCTTGCATGCTCTCCGTTGCTAGTAGAGGCTCTGGCCAAGTTGATACTTGTGACTCCAAGAGGGAGTATTTATGCTCGATAGTGGGTTCATGCCTCCATTGAATGCGGGACAGATGACGTGAAAGTTCTAAGGTTGTGGATGTCTTGTTGCCACTAGGGATAAAACATCAATGCTTTGTCTAAGGATATTTGTGTTGATTACATTACACACCATACTTAATGCAATTGTCCGTTGTTTGCAACTTAATACCGGAAGGGATTCGGATGATAACCCGAAGGTGGACTTTTTAGGCATAGATGCATGCTCGGATAGCGGTCTATGTACTTTGTCGTAATGCCCTGATTAAATCTCATAGTAGTCATCGTGATATATGTATGTGCATTGTTATGCCTTCTTTATTTGTCAATTGCCCAACTGTAATTTGTTCACCCAACATGCCATTTATCTTATCGGAGAGACACCACTAGTGAACTGTGGACCCCGGTCCATTCTTTACATCTAAAATACAATCTACTGCAAACTCTGTTCTTTACTGTTCTTCGCAAACAAACATCATCTTCCACACTATACATTTAATCCTTTGTTTACGAGCAAGCCGGTGAGATTGACAACCTCACTCGTTAAGTTGGGGCAAAGTATTGTGATTGTGTTGTGCGAGTTCCACGTTGGCGCCGAATCCCTGGTGTTGCGCCGCACTACACTCCGCCACCAACAACCTTCACGTGTTCCTTGACTCCTACTGGTTCGATAACCTTGGTTTCTTACTGAGGGAAAACTTACTGTTGTGCGCATCACACCTTCCTCTTGGGGTTCCCAGCGGACGTGTCGACTATACGCCAGCAAGACTTTTTCTGGCGCCGTTGCCGGGGAGATCAAGACACGCTGCAAGGGGAGTCTCCAACATCCAATCTCTTTACTTTGTTTTTGTCTTGCTTTACTTTATTTTATTTACTGTTTTGTTTGCTCTTTATATCAAAAATACAAAAAAATTAGTTGCTAGTTTTACTTTATTTACTGTCTTGCTTGCGTTCTCTATATTAAAAACACAAACAAAAAAATTAGTTACTTGCATTTACTTTATTTAGTTTGCTTTATTTACTACTGCTAAAATGAATACTCCTGAAAATACTAAGTTGTGTGACTTCACTAGCACAAATAATAATGATTTCCTATGCACACCTATTGCTCCACCTTCTACTACAACGAGAATTTTTTGAAATTAAACCTCGCTTTACTAAATCTTGTTATGAGAGAGCAATTTTCTGGTGTTAGTTCTGATGATGCTGTTGCTCATCTTAATAATTTTGTTGAACTATGTGAAATGCAAAAGTATAAGGATGTAGATGGTGACATTATAAAATTGAAATTGTTTCCTTTCTCCTTAAGAGGAAGAGCTAAAGATTGGTTGCTATCTTTGCCTAAGAATAGTATTGATTCATGGACTAAATGTAAGGATGCTTTCATTGGTAGATATTATCCTCCCGCTAAAATTATATCTTTGAGAAGTAGCATAATGAATTTTAAGCAATTGGATAATGAACATGTTGCTCAAGCATGGGAGTGAATGAAATCTTTGGTGAAGAATTGCCCTACCCATGGACTAACTACTTGGATGATCATCCAAACCTTCTATGCAGGACTGAATTTTTCTTCGCGGAATCTATTGGATTCAGCTGCTGGAGGTACTTTTATGTCCATCACCTTAGGCGCGGCAACAAAACTTCTTGATGATATGATGATAAATTACTCTGAATGGCACACTGAAAGGACTCCACAAGGTAAGAAGGTAAATTCTGTTGAAGAAACCTCTTCCTTGAGTGATAAGATTGATGATATTATGTCTATGCTTGTGAATGGTAGATCTAATGTTGATCCTAATAATGTTCCTTTAGCTTCATTGGTTGCCCAAGAAGAACATGTTGATGTGAACTTCATTAAAAGTAATAATTTCAACAACAATGCTTATAGGAATAATTCCGGTAACAACTATAGGCCATATCCTTCTGCTAATGGTAATGGTTATGGTAATTCTTATGGTAATTATTACAACAATAATAGGAGTGTACCCCCTGGTCTTGAAGCCATGCTTAAAGAATTTATTAGTACACAAACTGCTTTTAACAAATCTGTTGAACAAAAGCTTGATAAAATTGATATTCTTGCTTCTAAGGTTGATAGTCTTGCTGCTGATGTTGATCTTTTAAAATTGAAATTTATGCCTAATGAAGATAAAGATATTAAGTCATTCGCTACAACAAACGCCATCCAAGTTCGAATTAATGAGAATATTAGATTGATGGCTGAATTGCATGCTAGGTGGGAAAGAGAAGAAAACGAAAAACTTGCTAAAGAGAATAATGTAGCTAAAGTTTGGACTATTACCACCACTAGTAATGATGATGTTTCACATGTTGCTACACCCCCTACTATCAATGGTAAAATAATTGGTGTTGGCAATGTTTCTACTCCTAGTGCAAAGCGTGCAAAATTGCCTCGAAACTCGCTAAAATTGCTAAAGCTGCTTGAAACTCGTTTGTGATAAAACTGCTGAAATTTTTCAAAATATTGGGGACAATGATCCCATTGCTTTAGATCATATTGGTTTAGATTTTGATGATTGTCACATCTCTGAAGTTATTAAGTTCTTACAAAAACTTGCTAAAAGTCCCAATGCTAGTGCTATAAATTTGGCCTTTACAAAACATATTACAAATGCTCTCATAAAAGCTAGAGAGGAGAAACTAAAACTTGAAACTTCTATTCCTAGGAAGTTAGAAGATGGTTGGGAGCCCATCATTAATATGAAGGTCAATGATTTTGATTGTAATGTCTTATGTGATCTTGGTGCAAGTATTTCTGTTATGCCTAAGAAAATCTATGATATGCTTGACTTGCCACCATTAAAAAATTGTTATTTGGATGTTAATCTTGCTGATAATGCTATAAAGAAACCTTTGGGGAGGATTGATAATGTTCGCATTATGGTTAACAATAACCTTGTCCCCGTTGATTTTTTTGTCTTGGATATTGAATGCAATGCATCTTGTCCCATTATATTGGGAAGACCTTTTCTTCGAACTGTTGGTGCTACCATTGATATGAAGGAAGGTAATATTAAATATCAATTTCCTCTCAAGAAAGGTATGGAACACTTCCCTAGAAAGAGAATGAAGTTACCTTATGATTCTATTATTAGAACAAATTATGATGTTGATGCTTCATCTCTTGATAATACTTGATTCACACTTTCTGCGCCTAGCTGAAAGGCGTTAAAGAAAAGCGCTTATGGGAGACAACCCATTATTTTAATTCTGCACTTTGTTTTATACTTGAGTCTTGGAAGTTGTTACTACTGTAGCAACCTCTCCTTATCTTTATTTTATTGCATTGTTGTGCCAAGTAAAGTCTTTGATAGTAAAGTCAATACTAGATTTGGATTACTGCGCAGAAACAGATTTCTTACTGTCACGAAATTGAGCAGCCCCTTCTGTAGGTAATTTATAAAAATCTTCCAATTTACGTGCGTGATCCTCAGATATGTACGCAACTTTCATTCAATTTGAGCATTTTCATCTGAGCAAGTTAAGTGCCCCAGAAAAAATCGTCTTTACGGACTGTTCTATTTTGACAGATTCTGCCTTTTATTTCGCATTGCCTGTTTTGCTATGTTTGATGGATTTCTTTGTTCCATTAACTTTCAGTAGCTTTGTGCAATGTCCAGAAGTGTTAAGAATGATTATGTCACCTCTGAATATATGAATTTTCAATTATGCACTAACCCTCTAATGAGTTTGTTTTGAGTTTGGTGTGGAGGAAGTTTTCAAGGGTCAAGAGAGGAGGATGATACAATATGATCAAGAAGAGTGAAAAGTCTAAGCTTGGGGATACCCCCGTGGTTCATCCCTGCATATTTTAAGAAGACTCAAGCATCTAAGCTTGGGGATGCCCAAGGCATCCCTTCTTCATCGACAACTTATCAGGTCACCTCTAGTGAAACTATATTTTTATTCCGTCACATCTTATGTGCTTTTCTTGGAGCGTCTGTATGTTTTTATTTTTGTTTTTGTTTGAATAAAATCGGATCCTAGCATTCCTTGTTTGGGAGAGAGACACGCTCCGCTGTTTCGTATGAACACATATGTTCTTAGCTTTACTTTTAATGTTCATCGCGAAGGTTGAAACTGCTTCATTCATTGTTATATGGTTGGAAACAGAAAATGCTTCATGTGGAAATTGGTATAATGTCTTGAATAATTTGATACTTGGCAATTTTTGTGCTCATATAGATCATGTTCAAGCTCTTGCATCATGTACTTTGCACCTACTAATGAAGAACTACATAGAGCTTGTTAAAATTTGGTTTGCATGATTGATCTCTAGAGTCTAGATATTTTCTGGTTAAGGTGTTTGAACAACAAGGAGACAATGTAAAGTCTTATAATGCTTGCAATATGTTCATATGTAAGTTCTGCTGTACCGTTTTATACTTGAGTTTGCTTCAAACAACCTTGCTAGCCTAAGCCTTGTATTGAGAGGAATTCTTCTCGTGCATCCAAATCCTTGAGCCAAAAACTATGCCATTTGTGTCCACCATACCTACCCACTACATGGTATTTCTCTGCCATTCCAAAGTAAATTACTTGAGTGCTACCTTTAAAACTTCATTCTTTGTCTTTGCAATATATAGCTCATGGGAAAATAGCCTTAAAAACTATTGTGGTGAAGAATATGTAGCTTTGAGCGGTAACCGTGCTTCTGGGGACGCCACCAACTATTACACCTTTGTTGAATATCATGTGAGTTGCTATGCATGTTCGTCTTGTCTTAAGTAAGGGTGATTTATCATGATCAAATGGTTTGAGTATGCATATTGTTAGAGAAGAACATTGGGCCGCTAACTAAAGCCATGATCCATGGTGGAAGTTTCAGTTTGGACAATCAATCCTCAATCTCTTATGAGAATATTATATGTTGTTGAATGCTTATGCATTAAAGAGGAGTCCATTATCTGTTGTCTATGTTGTCCCGGTATGTATGTCTAAGTTGAGAATAATCAAAAACGAGAAATCAAATGCGATCTTTCTCCTTAGACCTTTGTACAGGCGGCATAGAGGTACCCCTTTGTGACACTTGGTTGAAACATATATGTTATGCAATGATAATCCATGTAAATCCAAGCTAATTAGGACAAGGTGCGAGCAGTATTGGTAATCTATGCATGAGGCTTGCAACTTATAGGATGTCTTATACATAACACATATGATTTATTACTACCGTTGACAAAATTGTTTCTATGTTTTTAAAATGAAAAGCTCTAGCACAAAAATAGTAATCCATGCTTCCCTCTGCGAAGGGCCATTCTTTTACTTTATTGTTGAGTCAGTTTACCTATTCTTTCTTTCTTAGAAGCAAACACTTGTGTGAACTGCGTGCATTGATTCTTACATGTTTACCTATTGCACTTGTTATATTACTTTGTGTTGACAATTATCCATGAGATATACATGTTGAAGTTGAAAGCAACTCGCTGAAACTTATATCTTCCTTTGTGTTGCTTCAAAGCTTTCTACTAAGAATTTATTGCTTTATGAGTTAACTCTTATGCAAGTCTTATTGATGCTTGTCTTGAAAGTACTATTCATGAAAAGTCGTTGCTATATGATTCAGTTGTTTATTCATTGTCTTTACCATTGCTTCAAATCGCTGCATTCATCTCATATGCTTTACAATAGTATTGATCAAGATTATGATAGCATGTCACTTCAGAAATTATCCTTGTTATCGTTTACCTACTCGAGGGCGAGTAGGAACTAAGCTTGGGGATGCTTGATACGTCCCAAACGTATCTATAATTTCTTATGTTCCATGCTACTTTTATGATGATACTCACATGTTTTATACACACTTTATGTCATTATTATACATTTTCCGGCACTAACCTATTGACGAGATGCCGAAGAGCCGATTGTTGTTTTCTGCTGTTTTTGGTTTCGAAATCCTACAAAGGAAATATTCTCGGAATTGGACGAAATCAACGCCCAGGGTCTTATTTTTCCACGAAGCTTCCAGAAGACCGGAGGGGATACGAAGTGGGGCCACGAGGGCCCGTACCCATAGGCTAGCGCGGCCAGGGAGGGGCCCGCGCCGCCCTATGGTGTGGGCCCCTCGTCAGCCCTCCGACTCCGCCCTTCCGCCTACTTAAAGCCTTCGTCGCGAAAACCCCAGTACCGAGAGCCACGATACGGAAAACCTTCCAGAAACGCCGCCGCCGCCAATCCCATCTCGGGGATTCAGGAGATCGCCTCCGGCACCCTTCCGGAGAGGGGAATCATCTCCCGGAGGACTCTTCATCACCATGATCGCCTCCGGATTGATGTGTGAGTAGTTCACCCCTGGACTATGGGTCCATAGCAGTAGCTAGATGGTTGTCTTCTCCTCTTGTGCTATCATGTTAGATCTTGTGAGCTGCCTATCATGATCAAGATCATCTATTTGTAATGCTACATGTTGTGTTTGTTGGGATCCGATGAATATGGAATACTATGTCAAGTTGATTATCAATCTATCATATATGTTGTTTATGTTCTTGCATGCTCTCCGTCGCTAGTAGAGGCTCTGGCCAAGTTGATACTTGTGACTCCAAGAGGGAGTATTTATGCTCGATAGTGGGTTCATGCCTCCATTGAATCTGGGACAAGTGACGAGAAAGTTCTAAGGTTGTGGATGTCTTGTTGCCACTAGGGATAAAACATCAATGCTTTGTCTAAGGATATTTGTGTTGATTACATTACGCACCATACTTAATGCAATTGTCTCGTTGTTTGCAACTTAATACTGGAAGGGGTTCGGATGATAACCTGAAGGTGGACTTTTTAGGCATAGATGCATGTCGGATAGCGGTCTATGTACTTTGTCGTAATGCCTCGATTAAATCTCATAGTAGTCATCGTGATATATGTATGTGCATTGTTATGCCTTCTTTACTTGTCAATTGCCCAACTGTAATTTGTTCACCCAACATGCCATTTATCTTATCGGAGAGACACCACTAGTGAACTGTGGACCCCCGGTCCATTCTTTACTTCTGAAATAAAATCTACTGCAAACTCTGTTCTTTACTGTTCTTCGCAAACAAACATCATCTTCCACACTATACATTTAATCCTTTGTTTACAGCAAGCCGGTGAGATTGACAACCTCACTGTTAAGTTGGGGCAAAGTATTGTGATTGTGTTGTGCAGGTTCCATGTTGGCGCCGGAATCCCTGGTGTTGCGCCGCACTACACTCCGCCACCAACAACCTTCACGTGTTCCTTGACTCCTACCGGTTCGATAACCTTGGTTTCTTACTGAGGGAAAACTTACTGCTGTGCGCATCACACCTTCCTCTTGGGGTTCCCAACGGACGTGTCGACTACACGCCCGCAGCCTCTTGGGCATATCTCCAACTGTCTCCCACTTGCACTAGAGTCAATAATCTAGATTACATTGTAAGGTACCTAACACCCATGGCATTCTGGTGTTGGTCATGCTTTGCCCTAGGGAGAGCTTTAGTCAACGGATCTGCCACATTCGGATCCGTGTGTACTTTGCAAATCTTTACTTCACCATCTTCGATGTACTCGCGAATCGAATGAAAACGCAGCTTGATATGCTTCAGCTTCTTGTTTGACCTTGGTTCTTGTGCATTGGCGATGGCACCCATGTTGTCACAATAGATGACTAATGGGTCCAATGCACTAGGAACCACACCAAGCTCAACAATGAACCTCTTCATCCATACCGCTTCTGATGAAGCCTCCGAAGCCGCTATGTATTCCGATTCAGTTGAAGACTTCGCCACCGTGCACTGCTTGGAACTCATCCAGCTTACTGCAGCACCATTCAATATAAACACGTACCCAGACTGAGACTTAGAGTCATCAGGATCAGTGTTCCAACTTATATCGGTGTAACTGGTTACAACGAGCTCTTGGTCACCGCCATAACAAAGAAACATATCCTTAGTCCTTTTCAAGTACTTCGAGATATTCTTGACCGCTGTCCAGTGTTCCATTCCTGGATCACTTTGATATCTGCTGGTCAAACTAACAGCATGTGCGATATCCGGTCTAGTACACAACATGGCATACATGATAGAGCCTACTGCTGAGGCATAGGGAATCTTGTTCATTCTCTCTCTTTCTTCTGCCGTAGCCGGACCTTAAGTCTTACTCAAGACATTACCTGGCAACATAGGCAAGAACCCTTTCTTGCTAACATCCATTCTAAACTTCTTAGAATCTTGTCCAGGTATGTACTCTGTGAAAGCCCTATTAGGCGTCTTGATCTATCTCTATAAATCTTGATGCCTAAAATGTACGCTTCTTCACCAAGGTCTTTCATTGAAAAACATGTATTCAAATAACCTTTAACACTGCTTAGTAGTTCTATATCATTCCCAATCAATAATATGTCATCTACATATAATATCAGGAATGATACAGAACTTCCACTCACTTTCTTGTAAATACATGCCTCACCATGAGTCTGTATAAAACCGAAGTCTTTGATCACCTTATCAAAGCGTCGGTTCCAACTCCGGGATGCTTGCTTCAGTCCATAAATGGAACGCTGAAGTTTGCATACCTTGTTAGCATTTTTACGATCAACAAAACCTTTGGGTTGTACCATATACAGCTCTTCCTCAATGTCACCATTAAGGAACGCCGTTTTGACATCCATCTGCCAAATCTCATAATCGAAAAATGCAACTATTGCTAACAAAATCCTCACAGACTTTAGCTTCGCTACAGGTGAGAAAGTCTCATCGTAGTCAACTCCTTGAATTTGTCGGAAACCCTTTGCGACAAGTCGAGCTTTATATACAATAATATTACCATCAGCATCTGTTTTTTCTCTTGAAGATCCATTTGTTCTCAACAGCCTTGCGGCTATCAGGTAATTCTACCAAAGTCCACACTTGGTTATCATACATGGATCCCATTTCAGATTTCATGGCTTCTTGCCATTTGTTGGAATCTGGGCTCATCATTGCTTCCTCATACATCGCAGGGTCTTCATCATTGTTATCCACAATCATGACATTTAGACAAGGATCATACCAATCAGGAGTGGTACGTTCCCTTGTTGATCTGCGAGGTTCAGTAGCTTCCTCGTTCGAAGTTTCATGATCATTATCATTTGCTTCCTCTCTTATCGGTGTAGGTTGTACAGGAACATCTTCCGGCACTGCGCTACTCTGATCTATGAGAGAAGGTTCAATAACCTTGTCGAGTTCTACTTTCCTTCCAGTCACTTCTTTAGTGAGAAACTCTTTCTCAAGAAAGGATCCGTTCTTGGCAACAAAGATTTTGCCTTTGGATCTGTGATAGAAAGTGTACCCAATTGATTCTTTAGGGTATCCTATGAAGACGCATTTCTCCGCTTTGGGTTCTAGCTTGTCAGGCTGTAACTTCTTTACATAAGCTTCGCAACCCCAAACTTTAAGGAACGATAGCTTAGGTTTCTTCCCAAACCATAATTCATACGGTGTCGTTTCAACGGATTTAGATGGTGCCCTATTTAAAGTGAATGCGGCTGTCTCTAATGCATAACCCCAAAACGATAACGGCAAATCGGTAAGAGACATCATAGAACGAATCATATCTAAGAGAGTTCGATTACGACGTTCGGACACACCATTGCGCTGTGGTGTTCCCGACGGTGTCAACTTTGAAAGTATTCCACATTTCTTTAAATGCATGCCAAACTCATAACTCAGATATTCGCCTCCACGATCAGAACGCAGAAACTTAATCTTCTTGTTACGTTGATTTTCTACTTCACTTTGGAATTCCTTAAACTTCTCGAAATTTTTGGACTTATGTTTCATGAAGTAGATATACCCATATCTACTCAGATCATCCGGGAAGGTTAGAACATAACAATAACCACCACGCGATGCTACACTCATTGGTCCGCACACATAGGTATGTATGATTTCCAATAAGTCTGTAGCTCGCTCCATTGTACCAGAGAATGGAGTCCTAGTCATTTTTTCCATTAGACATGCTTCGCATCTATCAAGTGACTCAAAGTCAAGTGACTCAAGAAGTCCATCGGAATGGAGTTTCTTCATGCGCTTCACTCCAATATGACCAAGACGACAAGTGCCACATATAAGTAGAATTATCATTCAATTTAATTCGCTTAGCATCAATGTTATGAACATGTGTATCACTACTATCGAGATTTAACAAGAATAAACCATTCATCTCAGGCGCATGACCATAAAAGATATTATTCATATAAATAGAACAACCATTATTCTCTGACTTGAACGAATAACCGTCTTGCATTAAACAAGATCCAGATATAATGTTCATGCTCAACGCAGGCACCAAATAAAAATTAAAGGTTTAAAACTAATCCCGAAGGTAGATGTAGAGGGAGCGTGCCAACGGAGATCACATCGACCTTGGATCCATTTCCAACGCGCATCGTCACCTCGTCCCTCGCTAGGCTTCGTTTATTCCGTAGTTCCTGTTTCGAGTTACAAATGTGAGCAACTGAACCAGTATCAAATACCCAGGCACTACTACGAGAACCAGTAAGATAGACATCTATAACATGTATATCAAATATACCTTTCTTTTTGTTGACAAGGCCGCTCTTCAGATCAGCCATGTACTTGGGGCAATTACGCTTCCAGTGCCCCTTCTCCTTGCAGTAATAGCACTCAGTATCAGGCTTAGGGCCAGCCTTAGGCTTCTCAAGAGGTGCAACAACTTTCTTGCCGCCCTTCTTGAAGTTGCCCTTCTTGTTAGGCTTTCCCTGCTTCTTGAAACTGGTGGTCTTGTTGACCATCAACACTTGCTGCTCTTTCTGTATCTCAATCTCAGCAGATTTCAACATGGAGAAGAGTTTAGGTAACTCTTTGTTCATGTTTTGCATGTTGTAGTTCATCACAAAGTTCTTGTAACTTGGTGGCAGTGATTGGAGGACACGATGAATACCCAGCTGGTTCGGAATCACTATCCCCAAGTCACTGAGCTTCTTCGCATACCCGGACATAGCGAGCACGTGCTCACTAACGGAGCTGCCCTCTTCCATCATACATCGAAAGAAGTTTTTCGAGACCTCATAGCTTTCCACGACCGCATGAGTTTCAAAGATAGCTTTTAGCTCATGGACCAGCTCATAAGGATCGTGGTGCTCAAAACGCTTTTGGAGCTCCACCTCTAGGCTGCATAGGATGGCACACTGAACTTGAGAGCACCGAATCACCCGAGTCTCGTAAACATTCTTTACTTCCTCAGATACTGCAGGTGGTGGTGGGGGACCTAGCGGTGCTTCGAGCACAAATTGCAGATTTCCACCATTGAGGAAAATCCTCACATGACGGAACCAGTCGCTGAAGTTGCTACCATTGCTTTTAAGATTTTCTTTCTCTAGGAACTGGTTAAAATTGATGGAGGGAGACGCCATGATCTACAACATATTTGCGAAGAGTTTAGACTAAGTTTATGATAAATTAAGTTCAAATTTTAATGCTTAAATTAACTAGGTGAACTCCCACTCAAAACAATATCCCTCGCATTGTCTTAGTATCACACGAACCAAATCCACTACACCAAATCCGATCACCACGAGAAAAGATGTAGCTTCAAAGGCGAACACTCAAAGTGTTCATCATATCATTCATATGAATCATGCTCTACCTTTCGGTATCCCGTGTTCCGAGACCATGTCTGTACATGCTAGGCTCGTCAAGGCAACCTTAGTATACGCGTGTGCAAAAACTGGCTTACACCCGTTGTATGCACATGTAGAATCTATCACACCCGATCATCACGTGATTCTTCGAAACGACAAGTCTTAGAAATGGTGCATACTGATACGTCTCAAATGTATCTATAATTTCTTATGTTCCATGCTACTTTTATGATGATACTCACATGTTTTATACACACTTTATGTCATTATTATGCATTTTCCGGCACTAACCTATTGACGAGATGCCGAAGAGCCGATTCGTTGTCTTGCTGTTTTTGGTTTCAGAAATCCTACAAAGAAAATATTCTCGGAATTGGACGAAATCAACGCCAGGGTCTTATTTTTCCACGAAGCTTTCAGAAGACTGAGGGAGATACGAAGTGGGGCCACGAGGTGGCGACACACCAAGGCGGCGCGACCAAGGAGGGGCCCACGCCGCCCTAGTGTGTGGGCCCCTCGTGACGCCTCCGACTCCGCCCTTCCGCCTACTTAAAGCCTTCGTCGCGAATACCCCAGTACCGAGAGCCACGATACGGAAAACCTTCCAGAGACGCCGCCGCCGCCAATCCCATCTCGGGGGATTCAGGAGATCGCCTCCGCACCCCGCCGGAGAGGGGAATCATCTCCCGGAGGGCTCTTCATCGCCATGATCGCCTCCGTGATCGATGTGTGAGTAGTTCACCCCCGGACTATGGGTCCATAGCAGTAGCTAGATGGTTGTCTTCTCCTCATTGTGCTATCATGTTAGATCTTGTGAGCTGCCTATCATGATCAAGATCATCTATTTGTAATGCTACATGTTGTGTTTGTTGGGATCCGATGAATATTGAATACTATGTCAAGTTGATTATCAATCTATCATATATGTTGTTTATGTTCTTGCATGCTCTCCGTTGCTAGTAGAGGCTCTGGCCAAGTTGATACTTGTAACTCCAAGAGGGAGTATTGATGTCTACGGGTGCTTCTATTCTTGTAGACAGTGTTGGGCCTCCAAGAGCAGAGGTTTGTAGAACAGCAGCAAGTTTCCCTTAAGTGGATCACCCAAGGTTTATCGAACTCAGGGAGGAAGAGGTCAAAGATATCCCTCTCATGCAACCCCGCAACCACAAAGCAAGAAGTCTCTTGTGTCCCCAACACACCTAATAGGTGCACTAGTTCGGCGAAGAGATAGTGAAATACAGGTGGTATGAATAAATGCGAGCAGTAGCAACGGCACTCGTAAAAGTGCTTTGCTGTCCAGGACTGGTGTGTGGTTGATGGTGGTAATATTGCAGGAAGTATAGATGCAGTAAAACAGTAAACAAGCAGCGATAGCAGTATTTAGGAACAAGGCATAGGGATCATACTTTCACTAGTGGACACCCTCAACATTGATCACATAACAGAATAAATAGATAGATGCTAGACTCTACACTCTCTTGTTGGATGATGAACACCACTAATCGTGTAGGATTACAAGAACCCTCAATGCCGGAGTTAACAAGCTCCACAATATTCAATGTTCATGTTTAAATAACCTTAGAGTGCATGACAGATCAACATAACCAAACCAAGTACTAACATAGCATGCACACTCGTCACCTTCACGCTACGAAAGGAGGCATAGATCACATCAATACCATCATAGCAATAGTTAACTTCATAATCTACAAGAGATCACAATCATAGCCTACGCCAAGTACTACACGATGCACACACTCGTCACCATTACACCGTGCAGGAGGAATAAACTACTTTAATAACATCACTAGAGTAGCACACGGATAAATTGTGATACAAAACACATTGCAATCATAAAGGGATATAAATAAGCACTTCACTATGCCATTCATAACAAGTGAATAAGTATTCTCGTGAAATATAGCCTAAGAGACCCACACGGTGCACACACTCGTCACCTTTACACACGTGGGACAAGGAGTCTCCGGAGATCACATAAGTAAAACCCACTTGACTAGCACAATGACATCTAGATTACAAGCATCATCATATGAATCTCAATAATGTAGGGCAGCTCATGAGATTATTGTATTGAAGTACATAGGAGAGAGATGAACCACATAGCTACCGGTACAGCCCTTAGCCTCGATGGAGAACTACTCCCTCCTCATGGGAGACAACAGCGTTGATGAAGATGGCGGTGGTGTCGATGAAGGAGCCTTCCGGGCACTTCCCCGTCCCGGCGGCGTGCCGAACGGAGACTCCCGTCCCCCGCATCTTGGCTTCGCGATGGCGGCGGCTCTGGAAGGTTTTCTC
>NC_061509.1:187285629-187299192 GCF_022539505.1 Lolium rigidum
TGTACTGGTGCGTATTGCTGTTGTCAATCTCACCGGCTTGCTGTTAGCAAAGGATTAGATGTATAGTGTGGATGATGATGATTGTTTGCGAAGAACAATAAAGAACAATTGCAGTAGATTGTATTTCAGGTGTAAATAATGGACCGGGATCCACAGTTCACTAGTGGTGTCTCTCCCATAAGATAAATAGCATGTTGGGTGAACAAATTACAGTTGGGCAATTGACAAATAAAGAAGGCATAACAATGCACATACATATATCATGATGAGTACTATGAGATTTAATCGTGGCATTACGACAAAGTACATAGACCGCTATCCAAACATGCATCTATGCCTAAAAAGTCCACCTTCAGGTTATCATCCGAACCCCTTCCCAGTATTAAGTTGCAAACAACGGACAATTGCATTAAGTATGGTGCGTAATGTAATCAACACAAATATCCTTAGACAAAGCATCGATGTCTTATCCCTAGTGGCAACAAAGACATTTACAACCTTAGAACTTTCTCGTCACCGTCCTGCATTCAATGGAGGCATGAACCCACTATCGAGCATAAATACTCCCTCTTGGAGTCACAAGTATCAACTTGGCCGAGCCTCTACTAGCAACGGAGAGCATGCAAGAACATAAATAACATATATGATAGATTGATAATCAACTTGACATAGTATTCAATATTCATCGGATCCCAACAAACACAACATGTAGCATTACAAATAGATGATCTTGATCATGATAGGCAGCTCACAAGATCTAACATGATAGCACAATGAGGAGAAGACAACCATCTAGCTACTGCTATGGACCAATAGTCCAGGGGTGACTACTCACACATTGATCCGGAGGCGATCATGGTGATGAAGAGACCTCCGGGAGATGATTCCCCTCTCCGGCAGGGTGCCGGAGGCGATCTCCTGAATCCCCTGAGATGGGATTGGCGGCGGCGGCGTCTCTGGAAGGATTTCCGTATCGTGGCTCTCGGCATCAGGGTTTTCGCGACGAAGGCTTTAAGTAGGCGGAAGGGTAGGTTTAGGGGCGACGCGAGGGCCCCACACACCAGGGCCGCGCGGCCAAGGCCTGGGCCGCGCCGCCCTGTTGTGTCGGCGCCTCGTCGCCCCACTTCGTTTCCCTTTCGGTCTTCTGGAAGCTTCGTAGAAAAATAAGACCTCGGGCGTTGATTTCGTCCAATTCCGAGAATATTTCCTTTGTAGGATTTCTGAAACCAAAAACAGCAGAAAACAACAGAATCGGCTCTTCGGCATCTCGTCAATAGGTTAGTGCCGAAAAATGCATAATAATGACATATAATGTGTATAAAACATGTGAGTATCATCATAAAAGTAGCATGGAACATAAGAAATTATAGATACGTTTGAGACGTATCAAGCATCCCTAAGCTTAGTTCCTACTCGCCCTCGAGTAGGTAAACGATAACAAAGATAATTTCTGAAGTGACATGCTATCATAATCTTGATCAATACTATTGTAAAGCATATGAGATGAATGCAGCGATTCGAAGCAATGGTGAAGACAATGAGTAAACACATGAATCATATAGCAAAGACTTTTCATGAATAATACTTTCAAGACAAGCATCAATAAGACTTGCATAAGAGTTACTCATAAAGCAATAGATTCTTAGTAGAAAGCTTTGAAACAACACAAGGGAAGATATAAGTTTCAGCGGTTGCTTTCAACTTCAACATGTATATCTCATGGATAATTGTCAACACAAAGTAATATAACATGTGCAATAGGTAAACATGTAAGAATCAATGCACATAGTTCATACAAGTGTTTGCTTCTAAGATAGAAAGGAGTGGTAAACTGACTCAACAATAAAGTAAAAGATAGGCCCTTCGCAGAGGGAAGCATGGATTACTATATTTGTGCTAGAGCTTTTCATTTTGAAAACAAGAAACAATTTTGTCAACGGTAGTAATAAATCATATGTGTTATGTATAAGATATCCTATAAGTTGCAAGCCTCATGCATAGTATACCAATAGTGCTCGCACCTTGTCCTAATTAGCTTGGATTAACATGGATTATCATTGCATAGCATATGTTTCAACCAAGTGTCACAAAGGGGTACCTCTATGCCGCCTGTACAAAGGTCTAAGGAGAAAGCTCGCATTGGATTTCTCGCTTTTGATTATTCTCAACTTAGACATCCATACCGGGACAACATAGACAATAGGTAATTGACTCCTCTTTAATGCATAAGCATTCAACAACAGTTAAAGTTCTCATAAGAGATTGAGGATTGATTGTCCAAACTGAAACTTCCACCATGAATCATGGCTTTAGTTAGCGTCCCAATATTCTTCTCTAACAATATGCATACTCAAACCATTTGATCATGAAAATCACCCTTACTTCAGACAAGACGAACATGCATAGCAACTCACATGATATTCAACAAAGGTAAAAGTTGATGGCTGATGTCTACGTTCCCCCTCCTTTCCTGTAGACAGTGTTGGGCCTCCAAGAGCAGAGGTTTGTAGAACAGCAGCAAGTTTCCCTTAAGTGGATACCCAAGGTTTATCGAACTCAGGGAGGAAGAGGTCAAAGATATCCCTCTCATGCAACCCCGCAACCACAAAGCAAGAAGTCTCTTGTGTCCCCAACACACCAAATAGGTGCACTAGTTCGGCGAAGAGATAGTGAAATACGGGTGGTATAAATAAGTATGAGCAAGTAGCAACGGTGGCAGAAAAGTGCTTGGCGTGTAGTTGATGGTGGTGGTATTGCAGCAAGTAGTAACGCAAGTAAAACAAGTAAACAAGCAGTAGTAACTCAGCAAGTAGTAACGCAGCGAGTAGTAAACAAGCAGTAGTAACTCAGCAGTATTTAGGAACAAGTCCTAGGGATTACACTTTCACTAGTGGACACTCTCAACATTGATCACATAACAGAACGGATAAATGCATACTCTACACTTTTGTTGGATGATGAACACATTGCGTAGGATTACACGAACCCTCAATGCCGGAGTTAACAAGCTCCACAATAATGCTCATGTTTAAGTAACCTTTAGTGTAAGATAGATCAACGCTACTAAACCAAGTACTAGCATAGCATGCACACTCGTCACCTTCATGCATATGTAGGAGGAATAGATCACATCAATATTATCATAGCAATAGTTAACTCCATAATCTACAAGAGATCATGATCATAGCATAAACCAAGTACTAACACGGTGCACGCATCGTCACCTTTGCACACATGCAGGAGGAATAAACTACTTTAATAACAAATCACTAGAGTAGCACATGGATAGTAGTGATACAAAACTCGGATGAATCTCAATCATGTAAAGCAGCTCATGAGATCATTGTATTGAAGTACATGGAGAGAGATTAACCACATAGCTACCGGTATGCAGCCCCGAGCCTCGATGGAGAACTACTCCCTCCTCATGGGAGCAGCAGCGGTGATGAAGATGGCGGTGGAGATGGCAGCGGTGGCGATGGAGATGGCAGCGGTGTCGATGGAGAAGCCTTCCGGGGCACTTCCCCGCTCCGGCAGGTGCCGAACGTAGTTCTGTCCCCCGAATTGGAGTTTCGCGACGGTGGCGGCGCCCCTGGAGTCTTTCTGGAGTTTCGTCAATTGGTATCGGGTTTTCTGATCCAGGGGCTTCTTATAGGCGAAGAGGCGGCGCAGGAGGGCTGACAGGGGGGCCACACCATAGGGCGGCGCGGCCCCCCCTCTGGCCGCGCCAGCCTAGGGTTTGGTGGCCCTGTGGCCCCCTCTGGTCCTTCCCGGGTGTTCTGGATGCTTCCGATGAAAATAGGAACTTTGGCGTTGATTTCGTCCGATTCCGAGAATATTTCGTTACTAGGATTTCGAAACCAAAAACAACAGAAAACAGAACCGGCACTTCGGCATCTTGTTAATAGGTTAGTTCCGAGAAAATGCACGAATATGACATAAAGTGTGCATATAACATGTAGATAACATCAATAATGTGGCATGGAACACAAGAAATTATCGATACGTTGGAGACGTATCGGCATCCCCAAGCTTAGTTCTCGCTCGTCCCGAGCGAGTAAAACGATAACAAAGATAATTTCCGGAGTGACATGCCATCATAAACTTGATCATACTATTTGTAAAGCATATGTAGAGAATGCAGCGATCAAAACAATGTGTATGACATGAGTAAACAAGTGAATCATAAAGCAAAGACTTTTCATGAATAGCACTTCAAGACAAGCATCAATAAGTCTTGCATAAGAGTTAACTCATAAAGCAACAATTCAAAGTAAAGGTATTGAAGCAACACAAAAGAAGATTAAGTTTCAGCGGTTGCTTTCAACTTGTAACATGTATATCTCATGGATAATTGTCAATGCAAAGCAATATAACAAATGCAATATGCAAATATGTAAGAATCAATGCACAGCTTCACACAAGTGTTTGCTTCTTGAGATGGAGAGAAATAGGTGAACCGACTCAACAATAAAAGTAAAAGAATGGTCCTTCAAAGAGGAAAGCATCGATTGCTATATTTGTGCTAGAGCTTTGATTTTGAAAACATAAAGAGAGCATAAAAGTAAAGTTTTGAGAGGTGTATGTTGTTGTCAACGAATGGTAGCGGGTACTCTAACCCCTTGCCAGACAAACCTTCAAAGAGCGGCTCCCATTTTATTTTATTTTTGGATGACACTCCTTCCAACCTTTCTTTCACAAACCATGGCTAACCGAATCCTCGGGTGCCTACCAACAATCTCATACCATGAAGGAGTGCCTTTTTATTTTAGTTTTATTATGATGACACTCCTCCCAACCTTTGCTTACACAAGCCATGGCTAACCGAATCCTTCGGGTGCCGTCCAACAATCACATACCATGGAGGAGTGTCTATTTTTGTTAATTAATTTGGGACCGGGAATCCCATTGCCAGCTCTTTTTGCAAAATTATTGGATAAGCGGATGAAGCCACTAGTCCATTGGTGAAAGTTGCCCAACAAGATTGAAAGATAAACACCACATACTTCCTCATGAGCTATAAAACATTGACACAAATAAGAGGTAATAAATTTTGAATTGTTTAAAGGTAGCACTCAAGCAATTTACTTTGGAATGGCGGGAAATACCATGTAGTAGGTAGGTATGGTGGACACAAATGGCATAGTGTTGGCTCAAGTATTTGGATTGCATGAGAAGTATTCCCTCTCGATACAAGGTTTAGGCTAGCAAGGCTTGTTAGAAACAAACACAAGGATGAACCGGTGCAGCAAAACTCACATAAAAGACATATTGAAAACATTATAAGACTATACATCGTCTTCCTTGTTGTTCAAACACCTTACTAGAAATTATCTAGACCTTAGAGAAACCAATTATGCAAACCAAATTTTAGCATGCTCTATGTATTCTTCACTAATAGGTGCAAAGTATATGATGCAAGAGCTTAAACATGAGCACAACAATTGCCAAGTATCACATTACCCAAGACATTATAGCAATTACTACATGTATCATTTTCCAATCCCAACCATATAACAATTTAACGAAGAGGAAACTTCGCCATGAATATTATGAGCTAAGAACACATGTGTTCATATGAACCAGCTGGAGCGTGTCTCTCTCCCACACAAGCATGATGTAATCCAATTTATTCAAACAAAAACAAAAACAAAAGCACACAGACGCTCCAAGAAAAAGCACATAAGATGTGATGGAATAAAAATATAGTTTCAGGGGAGGAACCTGATAATGTTGTCGATGAAGAAGGGGATGCCTTGGGCATCCCCAAGCTTAGACGCTTGAGTCTTCTTGATATATGCAGGGGTGAACCACCGGGTGCATCCCCAAGCTTAGAGCTTTCACTCTCCTTGATCATAGTATATCATCCTCCTCTCTTGACCCTTGAAAACTTCCTCCACACCAAACTCGAAACAACTCATTAGAGGGTTAGTGGACAATAAAAATTAACATGTTCAGAGGTGACACAATCATTCTTAACACTTCTGGACATTGCATAAAGCTACTGGACATCAATGGGTCAAAGAAATTCATCCAACATAGCAAAAGAGGCAATGCGAAATAAAAGGCAGAATCTGTCAAAACAGAACAGTCCGTAAAGATGGATTTTATTAGGCCACCAGACTTGCTCAAATGAAAATGCTCAAATTGAATGAAAGTTGCGTACATATCTGAGGATCATGCACGTAAATTGGCATAATTTTCTGAGCTTCCTGCAGGGCAGTGGGCTCAGATTCGTGACAGCAAAGAAATCTGGAACTGCGCAGTAATCCAAATCTAGTACTTACTTTACTATCAAAGACTTTACTTGGCACAACAAAACACAAAACTAAGATAAGGAGAGGTTGCTACAGTAGTAAACAACTTCCAACACACAAATATAAAACAAAGTACTGTAGCAAAATAACACATGGGTTATCTCCCAAGAAGTTCTTTCTTTATAGCCGTTAAGATGGGCTCAGCAGTTTTAATGATGCACTCGCAAGAAATAGTATTTGAAGCAAAAGAGAGCATCAAGAGGCAAATTCAAAACACATTTAAGTCTAACATGCTTCCTATGCATAGGAATCTTGTAAATAAACAAGTTCATGAAGAGCAAAGTAACAAGCATAGGAAGATAAAACAAGTGTAGCATCAAAAATTTCAGCACATAGAGAGGCATTTTAGTAACATGAAAATTTCTACAACCATATTTTCCTCTCTCATAATAACTTTCAGTAGCATCATGAGCAAACTCAACAATATAACTATCACATAAAGCATTCTTATCATGAGTCTCATGCATAAAATTATTACTCTCCACATAAGCATAATCAATTTTATTAGTTGTAGTGGGAGCAAATTCAACAAAGTAGCTATCATTATTATTCTCATCAAGTGTAGGAGGCATAGTATAATCACAACAAAATTTACTCTCAGCAGTAAGTGGCACCAAAAGACCATTATCATTATCATCATCAGAAATAGGAGGCAAAGTATCATCAAAGAAAATTTCCTCCTCAATGCTTGGGGGACTAAAAATATCATGAAAACCAGCTTCCCCAAGCTTAGAACTTTCTATATCATTGTCAACAATGGTGTTCAAAGCGTTCATACTAATATTACTACCAGCATGCAAAGAAGATTTCATAGGTTTTTTAATTTTCGCATCAAACAATCCATGTTTTAAATCAGGAAATAGAATAAGAAGCTCACTCTTGTACATTATGCCATACTAGTGTAAACAAGAAACAACAAGATGCAATTGCAGGATCTAAAGGAAATAGCTTTGAGCACACACACAACGGCGCCGTGAAAATTACTTTACCTGAGACCGTAGTATGAGAGCCTTTTACCTTTCCTCCCCGGCAACGGCGCCAGAAAAGTGCTCGATGTCTACGTTCCCCCTCCTTTCCCGTAGACAGTGTTGGGCCTCCAAGAGCAGAGGTTTGTAGAACAGCAGCAAGTTTCCCTTAAGTGGATACCCAAGGTTTATCGAACTCAGGGAGGAAGAGGTCAAAGATATCCCTCTCATGCAACCCTGCAACCACAAAGCAAGAAGTCTCTTGTGTCCCCAACACACCAAATAGGTGCACTAGTTCGGCGAAGAGATAGTGAAATACAGGTGGTATAAATAAGTATGAGCAAGTAGCAACGGTGGCAGAAAAGTGCTTGGCGTGTAGTTGATGGTGGTGGTATTGCAGCGATGAGTAACGCGATAAAACAAGAAACAAGCAGTAGTAACTCAGCGAGTAGTAACGCAGCAGTAGTAAACAAGCAGTAGTAACTCAGCAGTATTTAGGAACAAGGCCTAGGGATTACACTTCACTAGTGGACACTCTCAACATTGATCACATAACAGAACAGATAAATGCATACTCTACACTTTTGTTGGATGATGAACACATTGCGTAGGATTACACGAACCCTCAATGCCGGAGTTAACAAGCTCCACAATAATGCTCATGTTTAAGTAACCTTTAGTGTAAGATAGATCAACGCTACTAAACCAAGTACTAGCATAGCATGCACACTTGTCACCTTCATGCATATGTAGGAGGAATAGATCACATCAATATTATCATAGCAATAGTTAACTCCATAATCTACAAGAGATCATGATCATAGCATAAACCAAGTACTAACACGGTGCACGCACCGTCACCTTTGCACACATGCAGGAGGAATAAACTACTTTAATAACAAATCACTAGAGTAGCACATGGATAGTAGTGATACAAAACTCAGATGAATCTCAATCATGTAAAGCAGCTCATGAGATCATTGTATTGAAGTACATGGAGAGAGATTAACCACATAGCTACCGGTACAGCCCCGAGCCTCGATGGAGAACTACTCCCTCCTCATGGGAGCAGCAGCGGTGATGAAGATGGCGGTGGAGATGGCAGCAGTGGCGATGGAGATGGCAGCGGTGTCGATGGAGAAGCCTTCCGGGGGCACTTCCCCGCTCCGGCAGGGTGCCGGAACAGAGTTCTGTCCCCCGAATTGGAGTTTCGCGACGGTGGCGGCGCCCCTGGAGTCTTTCTGGAGTTTCGTCAATTGGTATCGGGTTTTCTGATCCAGGGGCTTCTTATAGGCGAAGAGGCGGCGCAGGAGGGCTGACAGGGGGGCCACACCATAGGGCGGCGCGGCCCCTCTCGGCCGCGCCGGCCTAGGGTTTGGTGGCCTCGTGGCCCCCTCCGGTCCTTCCCGGGTGTTCCGGATGCTTCCGATGAAAATAGGAACTTTGGCGTTGATTTCGTCCGATTCCGAGAATATTTCGTTACTAGGATTTCTGAAACCAAAAACAGCGAAAACGAGAACCGGCACTTCGGCATCTTGTTAATAGGTTAGTTCCAGAAAATGCACGAATATGACATAAAGTGTGCATATAACATGTAGATAACATCAATAATGTGGCATGGAACACAAGAAATTATCGATACGTTGGAGACGTATCAATGGCGTCCCCAGAAACATGGTTACCGCTCAACAAGCAACTTATTAAGAAATAAGATACATAGCTACATATTCTTCACCATAATAGTTTTTAAGGCTATTTTCCCATGAGCTATATATTGCAAAGAAAAAGGATAGAATTTTAAAGGTAGCACTCAAGTAATTTACTTTGGAATGGCAGAGAAATACAATGTAGTAGGTAGGTATGGTGGACACAAATGGCATAGTTTTTGGCTCAAGGATTTGGATGCACAAGAAGAATTCCTCTCAATACAAGGCTAGGCTAGCAAGGTTGTTTGAAGCAAACTCAAGTATAAAACGGTGCAGAAAAACTCACATATGAACATATTGTAAGCATTATAATACTTTACATCGTCTCCTTGTTGTTCAAAGACCTTAACCAGAAAATATCTAGACTCTAGAGACCAATCATGCAAACCAAATTTTAACAAGCTCTATGTTGTTCTTCATTAATGGGTGCAAAGTACATGATGCAAGAGCTTAAACATGATCTATATGAGCACAACAATTGCCAAGTATCAAATTATTCAAGACATTATACCATTTACCACATGCAGCATTTTCTGTTTCCAACCATATAACAATGAACGAAGCAGTTCAACCTTCGCCATGAACATTAAGAATAAAGCTAAGAACATATGTGTTCATACGAAACAGCGAAGCGTGTCTCTCTCCCAAACAAAGAATGCTAGGATCCGAATTTATTCAAACAAAAAAAAACAGACGCTCCAAGTAAAGCACATAAGATGTGACGGAATAAAAATATAGTTTCACTAGAGGTGACCTGATAAGTTGTCGATGAAGAAGGGATGCCTTGGGCATCCCCAAACTTAGATGCTTGAGTCTTCTTAAAATATGCGGGGATGAACCACGGGGGCATCCCCAAGCTTAGACTTTTCACTCTTCTTGATCATATTGTATCATCCTCCTCTCTTGACCCTTGAAAACTTCCTACACACCAAACTCAAAACAAACTCATTAGAGGGTTAGTGCATAATTGAAAATTCATATATTCAGAGGTGACATAATCATTCTTAACACTTCTGGACATTGCACAAAGCTACTGAAAGTTAATGGAACAAAGAAATCCATCAAACATAGCAAATTCAGGCTATGCGAAATAAAAGGCAGAATCTGTCAAAACAGAATAGTCCGTAAAGACGATTTTTTTTTAGAGGCACTGGACTTGCTCAGATGAAAATTCCCAAATTGAATGAAAGTTGCGTACATATCTAAGGATCACGCACGTAAATTGGCAGATTTTTCTAAATTTTCTACAGCAGGGGCAGCTCAATTTCGTGACAGCAAGAAATCTGTTCCTGCGCAGTAATCCAAACCTAGTATTGACTTTACTATCAAAGAATTTACTTGGCACAACAATGCAATAAAATAAAGATAAGGAGAGGTTGCTACAGTAGTAACAACTTCCAAGACTCAAATATAAAAAAAAGTGCAGAAGTAAAATAATGGGTTGTCTCCCATAAGCGCTTTTCTTTAACGTCTTTCAGCTAGGCGCAGAAAGTGTGAATCAAGTATTATCAAGAGACGAAGCATCAACATCATAATTTTTTCTAATAATAGAATCATAAGGTAACTTCATTCTCTTTCTAGGGAAGTGTTCCATACCTTTCTTGAGAGGAAATTGATATTTAATATTACCTTCCTTCATATCAATGGTAGCACCAACAGTTCGAAGAAAAGGTCTTCCCAATATAATGGGACAAGATGCATTGCATTCAATATCCAAGACAACAAAATCAACGGGGACAAGGTTATTGTTAACCATAGTGCGAACATTATCAATCCTCCCCAAAGGTTTCTTTATAGCATTATCAGCAAGATTAACATCCAAATAACAATTTTTCAATGGTGACAAGTCAAGCATATCATAGATTTTCTTAGGCATAACAGAAATACTTGCACCAAGATCACATAAAGCATTACAATCAAAATCATTGACCCTCATCTTAATAATGGGCTCCCAACCATCTTCTAACTTCCTAGGAATAGAGGTTTCAAGTTTTAGTTTCTCCTCTCTAGCTTTTATGAGAGCATTTGTAATATGTTTTGTAAAGGCCAAATTTATAGCACTAGCATTGGGACTTTTAGCAAGCTTTTGTAAGAACTTTATAACTTCAGAGATGTGACAATCATCAAAATCTAAACCATTATGATCTACAGCAATGGAATCATTGTCCCCAATATTTTGAAAAATTTCAGCAGTTTTATCACAAGCAGTTTCAGCAGTTTTAGCAGTTTCAGGCAATTTTGCATGCTTTGCAATAGGAGTAGAAACATTGCCAACACCAATTATTTTACCATTAATAGTAGGAGGTGTAGCAACATGTGAAGCATTAACATTACTAGTGGTGGTAATAGTCCAAACTTTAGCTACATTATTCTCTTTAGCTAGTTATTCGTTTTCTTCTCTTTCCCACCTAGCATGCAATTCAGCCATCAATCTAATATTCTCATTAATTCGAACTTGGATGGTATTTGCTGTAGTAACAATTTTATTATCATTATCCTTATTAGGCATAACTTTCAATTTTAAAAGATCAACATCAGAGGCAAGTCTATCAACCTTAGAAGCAAGAATATCAATTTTATCAAGCTTTTCCTCAACAGATTTGTTAAAAGCAGTTTGTGTACTAATAAATTCTTTAAGCATGGCTTCAAGACCAGGGGGGTACACTCCTATTATTTTTGTAAGAATTCCCATAAGAATTACCATAACCATTACCATTAGCAGAAGGATATGGCCTATAGTTGTTACCAGAATTATTCCTATAAGCATTGTTGTTGAAATTATTACTTTTAATGAAGTTCACATCAACATGTTATTCTTGGGCAACCAATGAAGCTAAAGGAACATTATTAGGATCAACATTAGATCTACCATTCACAAGCATAGTGAAAGGATCGTATGCCGCACCTAGAGGGGGGGTGAATAGGTGCTAACCAATTTTTAGTTCTTTTTCAATTTAGGCTTGACACAAAGGTAAATTCTCTAGATATGCAACTAAGTGAATATACCTATATGACAAGGATATCAACTAAGCAAGATATAGCTACGCAATAGGAGATAGAGTGGGATAGAGGTAACCGAGAGTGGAGCACGCGATGACACGGAGATGATTCCCGTAGTTCCCTTCCTTTGCAAGAAGGTACGTCTACGTTTGGAGGAGTGTGGTTGCTACGCAAGCCAAACCAACAGCCACGAAGGCTTCACTCGGATCTCCGTGAGCAACGCCACGAAGGCCTAGCCCACTTCCACTAAGGGATTTCCTCGAGGCGGAAACCGGGCCTTTACAAAGTTCTTGGGGCACACATCCACAACCAAATTGGAGGCTCCCAAATCTGTAACAATACAACAATCAACAACAACACATCAACAAAAAATCAACTAGGGAACCAAATAGGAACACTAGCATGAGATCCCTCAAACAAGAGAGGGGAAATGAAGAACGCTTCGGTGAGGATGTAGATCGGTGTCTTCTCCTTCGAATCTCCAAAGATCAAGAGCTTTGGTTGGGGGAGGAAGGAGATCTTGCAAATCTTGAGTTTCTTGAGGTGGCTCTAATGGAGGTGGCTTGGCAGATTTCTTGTGTAATGATTGAGCAAGCAACCAAGGTAGAAGAAGGGGGTATTTATACCTCCCCTCAAAAATGAGCCGTTGCGGCTTCGGGGGCCGGATATTCGGCCTAAGTAAGGGCCGGATAATCCGCCCCCAGGATAATCCGGCCTTCGGGACAAAGCTGTGACTTTATCCGGCCAAATGTCCGGCCCAATGCCGGACTTGCTTTTCTTCCGAGTCCTTAGCCAAAATCGAGGGGCCGGATATTTCCAAAATATCCGGCCCGGATATTCGGCCCTGGTACAATACGGGACAATATCCGGGCAAAAATCCGGCCCCTATCTTGCGCTGCTTTTCCTCATGAGACTTAGCCAAAATCGGGGGCCGGATATTTCAACAATATCCGGCCCGGATTATCCGGCCTGGCCAACTTTTTCTGATTTCTTTTGACAGACGATCAAATCCAACACACATGAATAAATATCTATGTAATCCATGTACCACTTAAACAAACATTAGTGTATCACATACATTGACATCAAACACACAAAACATAATGTGAGAGATGTTCTTTCAATCTCCCCCTTTTTGGTGTTTGATGACAATATACGGATTTGCAAGAGAATCACTCCCCTACATGTGTGCATATAATTAATTTGCATTTGAATACAAATACACAACACATAGGAGAGAGGTGCCTCAACACAAGAGGTATCCAACATGAGCTCTAACACATAGACATCGACAAATATGAAGTTGAGATAGGATGTAAGAAATCATACCCATGTGTAGATATATAATACGGAGATATAGCATCACACATAATGTAATATCCTTGATCTCAACAAATAGAAATCCGAAAACCATGACAATGTCTCACACCACATAGCACATAGTTTTGAATGGCACACAAACAAACCAAATAGTTCAAACAAGAGGGAACACAAGCAATATAAGAATGTGTTGGGGGGATGACCCCCGGTATGCCAAAGGCATGCCAAACCAGATGGTTTGAGCCATCAAGATAC
>NC_061509.1:187299292-187322564 GCF_022539505.1 Lolium rigidum
GTATGATATGTCTCCGACGTATCGATAATTTCTTATGTTCCATGCCATATTATTGATGATACCTACATGTTTTATGCACACTTTATGTCATATTCGTGCATTTTCTGGAACTAACCTATTAACAAGATGCCGAAGAGCCGCTTGTCGTTTTCTCGCTGTTTTTGGTTTCGAAATCCTAGTAACGAAATATTCTCGGAATTGGACGAAATCAAGACCCAGTGGTCCTATTTTGCCACGAAGCTTCCGAAGACCGAAGAGGAGTCGAAGTGGGGCCACGAGGGGCCGCCACTATAGGGCGGCGCGGCCCGGGTCTTGGCCGCGCCGACCTGTAGTGTGGGGCCCTCGTGTGGCCCCCCACGTTGCCCTTCCGCCTACTTAAAGCCTCCGTCGCGAAACCCCTGATGCGAAGAACCACGATACGGAAAACCTTACTGAGACGCCGCCGCCGCCAATCCCATCTCGGGGATTCTCGGAGATCTCCTCCGGCACCCTGCCGGAGAGGGGATTCATCTCCCGGAGGACTCTTCGCCGCCATGGTCGCCTCCGGAGTGATGAGTGAGTAGTTCACCCCTGGACTATGGGTCCATAGCAGTATCTAGATGGTTGTCTTCTCCTCATTGTGCTTCATTGTTGGATCTTGTGAGCTGCCTAACATGATCAAGATCATCTATCTATAATACTCTATGTTGTGTTTTTCGGGATCCGATGGATAGAGAATACCATGTTATGTTAATTATGAAGTTATTACCTATGTGTTGTTTATGATCTTGCATGCTCTCCGTTATTAGTAGAGGCTCTGGCCAAGTTGATGCTAGTAACTCCAAGAGGGAGTATTTATGCTCGATAGTGGGTTCATGCCCGCATTGACACCTGGGGAGTGACGAAACCCCTAAGGTTGTGTTGTGCTCGTTGCCACTAGGGATAAAACATTGATGCTATGTCCGAGGATGTAGTTATTGATTACATTACGCACCATACTTAATGCAATTGTCTGTTGTTAGCAACTTAATACCTGGAGGGGGTTCGGACGATAACCTGAAGGTGGACTTTTTAGGCATAGATGCGGTTGGATGGCGGTCTATGTACTTTGTCGTAATGCCCAATTAAATCTCACCGTACTTATCATGACATGTATGTGCATTGTTATGCCCTCTCTATTTGTCAATTGCCCGACTGTAATTTGTTCACCCAACATGCTTTTATCTTATGGGAGAGACACCTCTAGTGAACTGTGGACCCCGGTCCATTCTTTAATACTCGAAATACAAATCTGCTGCAATACTTGTTCTTTACTTGTTTTCTTGCAAACAATCATCTTCCACACAATACGGTTAATCCTTTGTTACAGCAAGCCGGTGAGATTGACAACCTCACTCGTTTCATTGGGGCAAAGTACTTTGGTTGTGTTGTGCAGGTTCCACGTTGGCGCCGGAATCTCCGGTGTTGCGCCGCACTACATCCCGCCGCCATCAACCTTCAACGTGCTTCTTGACTCCTACTGGTTCGATTAAACCTTGGTTTCTAACTGAGGGAAACTTGCCGCTGTGCGCATCACACCTTCCTCTTGGGGTTCCCAACGGACGTGTCAATTACACGCATCAAGCAAATTTATGGCGCCGTTGCCGGGGAGATCAAGACACGCTGCAAGGGGAGTCTCCACTTCCCAATCTCTTTACTTTGTTTTTGTCTTGCTTTATTTTATTTACTACTTTGTTTGCTGCATTATATCAAAACACAAAAAAATTAGTTGCTAGTTTTACTTTATTTACTATCTTGTTTTCTATATCAAAAACACAAAAAAATTAGTATACTTGCATTTACTTTATCTAGTTTGTTTTATTTACTACTGCTAAAATGGCCACCCCTGAAAATACTAAGTTGTGTGACTTCACTAGCACAAATAATAATGATTTCTTATGCACACCTATTGCTCCACCTGCTACTACAGCGGAATTCTTTGAAATTAAACATGCTTTACTAAATCTTGTTATGCGAGAGCAATTTTCTGGTGTTAGTTCTGATGATGCTACTGCCCATCTCAATAATTTTGTTGAATTGTGTGAAATGCAAAAGTATAAAGATGTAGATGGTGACATTATAAAATTAAAATTGTTTCCTTTCTCATTAAGAGGAAGAGCTAAAGATTGGTTGCTATCTCTCGCCTAAGAATAGTATTGATTCCTGGACTAAATGCAAGGATGCTTTTATTGGTAGATATTATCCCCCTGCTAAAATTATATCTTTGAGGAGTAGCATAATGAATTTTAAACAATTGGATAATGAACATGTTGCTCAAGCTTGGGAAAGAATGAAATCTCTGGTTAAAAATTGCCCAACCCATGGACTGACTACTTTTTTTTGACACAATTACAGTAGGGAAAGGCTCCCTACTGTGTCATTTTCTATTAAATAATGAGATAAATATGTACAATGGTGAAGTACTTATTACATGTTCATAGGGTGTCAATCCATGATTGCATCCCTTCCTTAAGACTAGGCTTAGCTCTATGCATAGTTAAAGTGAAAGTGGCTCTAAATTTGCTAATACATCTCTGAATATTTGGAGGATTCCCATTGAATATAGCATCATTCCGCTGGTCCCAAATACTCCAACATCCGATGATCATTATTTCCATAAAGAAATCCAGGGACAACCTTCTTTTGGCATCTTGCATCATCTGATAGAGATTCAGATCAACATTCCATTCTATACCTAGAGCCCACCGTAAGCTTTGACTGAATGTACATTCAAAGAACAAGTGCATATTTGTTTCCTCAGGACAAGTCTCACATAAGATACAATCGGAGAACTCCACATAAAAGTGCTTGTGCTTCATCATCTCCTTTGTGTTGAGCCTACCATTGAGTAAGAGCCAGGCAAAAAATTTATGCCTAGGAATGTTACATGTTTTCCATATTGAAGTGATGCAATCAGGTGGTGAGTGATTGCCAATAAGTTCCTTGTAAACTTTCTTTGTAGAAAAATTACTACCCCAGTTGAAAGACCAAATATCATCCATTGCTGTAATGCTTAAGTTCAGTAATTCCTGTTCCAAATTGTGCAATTCTTCATGAGCAACGAGTCTTTGAGGGGAAGATGGAACATATCATATATATTTTCATTAGCAATGTCAACTGCCTTTTTGATTGTGATCTTTTGGTTCTTAGCAAATGAGTACAAATGTGGATATATGTCCTGCCTGATATCGCTGTTCCAGCTATCCTTCCATAGGATTACTGATTTTCCATTATTTATATCCACCTCAGTCATCTCCTTATATTTATCCTGAAAAGTCAAACAGTCTCTCCACCAGAAGGAGGCCTTTGTGCTAATTGTTTGTGGAGTACCTCTGTTTTCATAATAAGCATGCCATATCAATTTGACCCAAGGGATGTCTGCATTGTTATAGAATTTGTGTAAGTTTTTCATGAGAAGTGCCTGATTCTGTATTCTGAGGTTCAAGATTCCTAACCCTCCCTGATCTTTTGGTTTGCACATCATGTCCCAGCTTGCTAAGCATTTTCCTTGAATTTTATTTTCTCTGTCTGACCAAAGAAACTGTCTTCCACTCTTTTCAAAGTGAACAAATATAGTGACAGGTACTTTAAAGGAACACATTGCATACATAGGTAATGACTGAATCACTGAATTTAATAATGTGAGCTTTCCAGTATAGGACATCAGTGATGAAATTCCAGATAGCTTCTTATCAATTCTTGATACCATAGGCATAAGGTCAGATACTGATGGCCTTGTTGTGCCCAAAGGTAATCCCAAATATGTAAAGGGCAAGCTCTCTACCTTGCATCCAAATACATTAGCCAGCTCGGTAGCCCTTTCATGATCAATATTGATAGGCACAAGGGTAGTCTTGTGATAATTCACATGTAGTCCAGTGGATGCACTGAATATTTGCAGAATATTCTTCAGGTGGATAAGTTGGTTATTATCAGCTGGCATAATCATAAGTGTATCATCTGCATATTGAACTATAGGGAATTTCTGTCCAAAGTCATCAGCCAGTGGGAGATTAATAATTCCATTCTGCCATGCATCATTGATTGCACTTTGTAATAAATCTGCAGTATTGACAAATAAAATAGGTGAAAGGGGATCCCCTTGTCTCACACCTCTTTTTCAAATTATTTTCTTCCCTGGCACCCCATTTAACAGTACTGAAGTGGATGCTGAGTGTAAAATATTGGATACAAGTTTTATCCACTTTTGTCCAAATCCTCTTGCTCTCAACATGCCAATAACTGCATTATATTCCACCTTATCAAATGCCTTCTCAAAGTCTATTTTGAGTATAATGATGGGTCTCTTGGATAAATGACATATATGTAGATACTCAAAAGTCCAACCAAGACAATCCTGAATATTCCTCCCTTTAATAAATCCATACTGGTTCTGGTGAACTAATGAAATAATCTCCTTCTGCATTCTATTAGCCATGAGCTTTGTAATAATTTTGAGAGGAAGACTAACCAAGGATATTGGTCTAAAATCATTCATATTCTCAGGGTCTGCTACCTTAGGTATAAGAGTGATAAAGGCAGTGTTGATACTTTCCAGATTGATTTTTTCATTATAGAAATCATCTATCAATTGATAAAAATCCTCTTTAATAATTTGCCAACACCTCTTCATGAATTTTCCATTAAAACCATCAGGCCCTGGGGCTTTATCAGTGGGAAATTCCTTTATAACAGCATCAATTTCATCCCTAGTGAAGGGAGTATCCGGATGTGCCAAGTCCCTTGGATGAATAATATTTTCAAGATTGATATGCATTTGTACATTTTCACTGACTCCCAACCTTTCCTTGTATGATTCCCAAATGATTGCAGCTTTATGATCATGATTATACACAATTGTCCCATCAGCAGCTTTAATGGAGGTAATCAAATTTCTTCTATAGCTCTTAGTTGCAATAGTGTGGAAATATCTTGTGTTTTCATCTCCTAGGGTAGCCCATCTGATTTTAGCTCTATTCTTCCAATAAATTCTTTTTGCTTCCAATAATTTTCTTGTATGATTATTCAGAATTCTTTGAAAATTCTTCTCCACAATAGATAATCTTCTCTGATCCTCCAATCCATCCAAAAGAGCTAGAGTATAGTTGCACTTGGTAATGATTTTAGTCAAATTAGAAAAATTTCTGCTCCATTTCTTCAGCCCAACTCTAAGCTTCTTGAATTTTCCATTTAACATAAGAGCAAGAATCATTTCACGTAAGCGAAATTGTTTCCCAATTTACTTTCACAATATCTAGAAATCCATCAAAATCTATCCAATAGTCCTCAAATCTGAACAGGTTTGTTTTTGGAATATCAGTACCAATTTGAACATGTATAGGAGTATGGTCAGACCCCAATCTTGAGAGTGGATAGGATAAAGTATTGGGGAATTCAGATGTCCATGAGGCAGAAGTAAACACCCAATCCAGTTTTTCCAAGAGTGGATTCTGCTGCATATTGCTCCATGTGTAGGATCTTCCCTTTAATGGTATTTCTTCAAGATCATGAACTTGTATGACAGTGTTGAAAAGTAACATATTATTTGTGTCTCCTCCACTTCTATTCCTATCACCTGGATTTCTGATTAGATTAAAGTCACCCATAATCATCCAGAAGTGGTATTCAGAAGAGTCAAGATCTGCCATCCAATTAAAGAAATCCTCTCTGTTTTCATTGTGAGCAGGTCCATAGATGTTGGTTAGATACCAGGTTTTGCCAGACATTCTACATTTGAGTTTCACAGTAACTTGAAATATGCTTTGAGAAATAATTGTGCCCTCAAAAAGATTCCCATTCCATATTGTAATAATACCACCAGAGCTACCAATTGAGGGGGTGAAAGCATATTTGTTGAACTTCTTGTGACAAAAGTTCCTCATGTATGATAATTCAAAATGTTCCCTTTTTGTTTCTTGTAAGCAGATAATATTGCAGTTGCATTCTTCCACTCTTTGTTTGATATCATCCCACCTTTCTTGAGAATTAATCCCTCTAATATTCCAGTTTAGTATATTCCATGAGATACTCATTTGATAAACTCCTCTGTGATATAAAAACAAACCAGTGGCAGCATAACTAACCACTCATAAACCAAATTATTCCCAGATAAAACCCCTTTCAAGTAATAGTCATTCACAGCAAGACAGACTGCCAAGATCATGATACCAACACAGATCATAAATGTTGCACATATATGCCTCCTCATACACCAAAAAACACCAATACTGATATGACAATAATAGTAGCAACTCATAACGATAGTAATAATAGCCATGGTATAGATATCCATTATTACAGGACCATAATGAGTACCCTTACTGTCACCACATAAGTGTTTAAAAGCATCATCAAATGTGACAAAAGTATTGTCACAAATTACAAAAGTATTGTCCTCCATTAATGATGAACAATTGAAGCATGAAAGTAAACTAGGGATAACTAGGTTGTATAACAGACAACCCAACTGATCAGGAATAAGGTAGCAATACATTTAGCCACTTTTGTCAAGGAGCTTTTCATCGGTCACCTCACTAGGAGGGATCCGGCATCGTTCCACTGCAATGTTCTGAACCAACTTGATTGGTAGCTCTGGGGGAGGGGGGGCAGTCCTATCAATAATGTCCACATCAAATTCAGTATTGAGATTTTTCCTAGCAACCTTAGTAGCTGCCTTTTTCTTCTCTTTTTCTTTTCCCTTGCCTTTTCCTTGTCTAGCTTCATTCTGCTGCTCTTTCTCAAGCTCCCTTGCCATTGCTGCATCTGCGGCTTCTTTGTCCTTGTAACCAGCGAGAGATAACGACAATTCTTCTACTCGCGCCTGACTTCCTTGACATCCACAGGGGCTTGCTCATGTTTCCTCTTGCCAACAGGTGTCTCCATAACAGTGGTGTTGGTCTCATGCACTGCATCAGACATAGCCACATCAGGGATTTCTTCAGTGGAAAGAAACTGTGAAGGATGAGCTGCAGCAGCATTGTCTTGATTATCATATATCTCAGATATGATGACAGAGGATTCATTTGCAGGTGCCTGCTGTGCAGTGAACACTGTGACAACACATTTTCTTTCTGAATATTCTTCAGCAGTAACATCAATCATCTGGATTCTAGCTCCTGTAACATTTTCATTACCCAATTTGCCCAAAGCATCCGGGAAAGCACCGAGGACATCCGATAGCATGCTCGTGATATGCTTGCAAGAGCATCAACTGCCTCCACAGCAGGCTCAATATCCTGGTTATGACTGTTTTGACTGTTTTGCACAGAGGCTTGGGGAGGGGTGTGCACCATGGGCTCCCCATCAGCAGCAGCAGCTGGAGCAGCATTACCATCATGTGCAACATTTCCTTGATTTGGTGCAACATTATCCTGCATCTCATTGTTTGCATTGTTGTCATGGACCAGATCATCCCAAATACCACCAAAGGGAATGTTTGGTAGTGGATGAGGGTTTCCTCCATCAGGTGGCAGAGGATCTTCATCACCACCAAGTCCTCCAATGAGCTTAGCTTGCAGAATATAATTGACCACAGTCCAAGAGTGACCATGGCCCTCATCACTAGTATTCTGACATAACACCAGACTGATAGGGACCTCCAGGAGATTAGGAACTCTAACCTTAACTAGGATTCTAGCTCTGTTTGATCCATCACGATTCCAGACCAAAAATTTACCAAATTCACTAACAGATTCCTTAATCTTTTCAACATGCCATGCCTCTTGGGGGTAGTTAACCATCATAAGCCAAACATCATGTGTGAAAGTGCAATTTCTATGGTTCAGACCACGATCCTGGGGAATAACCCTTAAGATACTATCACCAATGAAGAAAGGACTACGATCTATCGCGAGCATCTCTAGAGCAAGTGTCGAAGAACTGAACTAATGCCGCACCCATAGCTGACCTTGTCATCTGACGGACGTGGTAACCCTGATTGTTGAGGAAGCCACGGATGAGAGCAGCATCTCCAGTGAACTGCGCAGGGTCAGATTCAGGCTCGAGGACGACGATTGCCCAGTCGTCGCAGTTGAGCAGGGGTGTGTTGGTGAAGACGTGAAAAGCCCTGCGTCGACGATGGACACAATGCGGCACAATGTCCGCGCCAGGAGGGAGATGAGGGTGAGGGTCACAGGGGTAGTTCGCCATCAGGCCACCGTCGTCAGGACGGAGGCAACAAGCAGGTGGGGGTGGCGGCGGTGGTGGCGGTGCAGCAGATGCAAAAGGGTTGGGAGGCGGAGCGGCAGAGGAAGGGGCAGGGGATGAATGTGTCTCTATCCCAGGTGGTTTAGATTTAATGCGAAAAATCAGTGTTTTTCCTTTTTTCCGAAGGCAGTTTTTTTTTATATGCCCATAATTGTAACAACCTCGGCATCTCACCTGGGATTTGCAAGCGGGCCGCAAGTGGAAAGGGTCCAAACACCTCGAGCAGCCCAAAAGTGGAGGAGGGGAGGGGGGAGGGAACTGGGCCGAAAGAGATGGGGTGGGCTGCGGAGGCGGCTGCCGAAAGGGCTGGGGTGGAGGGGATGGCGTTGGCGAGACGTGAGATGGGCTAGGAGATGCGGAGTCATGCCGATTCAAAAAAATAGGTGAGCGGGAATCCAGCGCGTGATCCGAGGATCGTGGATCTTGGCATGGACGAGCAACCACGTCGACGAAAGAGCGATGAGATCTAATCGGCACAGAATTTGCTCCGGTGAGAGGATTTCGACGAGAAACCAACTGCCACTCCATGGATTGCTCAGATAACCATGAACGATGTTCAAAACGCCAATTAGGTCCGCCAGATCCCCAAAGGTGGAAAAAGCATGCGAAAGATGGGCATGTAAAAGAATGGAGACGATAGATGAAAAAACCAATAGCCTTGGAGTTCACCGTGAATCTGAAAACTCTGTCTCTCAAGTATGTGATCCGGAGGCTAGCTCCCAGGGATCCAAGGCAAGATTGGAGGGCAACCTCAATGAGCGGCAGATCTAAACGAAAGGTGGCCCTCCCAAAGGATACCACCAGATGAAAACCATCGACAGAGGTAGGATGGATCGGGGTAGAAAAGATGGAGAAGATCTTACGTGAGAGATTGGTTCCATGGGTGAAGTCCAACGAGGAGGAGAGATCTTGAGGATCCATCCTTGCATCACCTTAGTGGACGAGGCCATTGATGGTCGTGGAGGTGGTCGCCGTGGGAGTCGCCTGGGAGGTGGAGGTGGAGGTGGGAGCCATGTGACTGACTACTTGGATGATCATCCAAACCTTCTATGCAGGACTAAATTTTTCTTCGCGGAATTTATTGGATTCAGCTGCTGGAGGTACCTTTATGTCCATCACTCTTGGTGAAGCAACAAAGCTTCTTGATAATATGATGATTAATTACTCCGAATGGCACACGGAAAGAGCTCCACAAGGTAAGAAGGTAAATTCGTTGAAGAATCCTCTTCCTTGAATGATAAGGTTGATGCTATTATGTCTATTCTTGTGAATGATAGGACTAATGTTGATCCTAATAATGTTCCGTTAGCTTCATTGGTTGCCCAAGAAGAACATGTTGATGTAAACTTCATTAAAAATAATAATTTCAACAACAATGCTTATCGGAACAATTCTAGTAATAACTATAGGCCATATCCTTATAATAATGGTAACGGTTATGCTATTTCTTATGGGAATTCTTACAACAATAATAGGAATACACCCCCTGGACTTGAAGCTATGCTTAAAGAATTTATTAGTACACAAACTGCCTTTAACAAATCTGTTGAGGAAAAGCTCAATAAAATTGATATTCTCGCTTCTAAGGTTGATAGTCTTGCCTCCGATGTTGATCTTTTGAAATCGAAAGTTATGCCTAATAGGGATATTGAAAATAAAATTGTTACTACAGCAAATGCCATCCAAGTTAGAATTAATGAGAATATAAGATTAATGGCTGAACTGCGTGCTAGGTGGGATAGAGAAGAAAATGAAAAACTAGCTAAAGAGAAAAATGTAGCTAAAGTTTGGACTATTACCACCACTAGCAATGCTAATGATTCACATGTTGCTGCACCTCCTACTATCAATAATAAAATAATTGGTGTTGGCAATGTTTCTACTCCTAGTGCAAAGCGCGCAAAATTACTGAAGCTGCTAAAGCTACTGAAACTGCTCGTGATAAAACTGCTGAAATTTTTTCCAACCTTGGGGATGATAATCCCATTGCTTTAGATTGTAATGAGTTAGATTTTGATGATTGCCACATATCTGAAGTTATAAAGTTCTTACAAAAACTTGCTAAGAGTCCCAATGCTAGCGCTGTAAACTTGGCTTTCACAAAACATATTACAAATGCTCTCATAAAAGCTAGAGAAGAGAAACTAAAACTTGAAACTTCTATTCCTAGAAAGCTAGAGGATGGTTGGGAGCCCATCATTAAAATGAGGGTCAAAGATTTTGATTGTAATTCTTTATGTGATCTTGGTGCAAGTATTTCTGTTATGCCTAAGAAAGTCTATGATATGCTTGACTTGCCACCATTGAGAAACTGTTATCTGGATGTTAATCTCGCTGATAATGCTAAAAAGAAACCTTTGGGGAGAGTTGATAATGTTCATATTATGGTTAACAATAACCTTGTCCCCGTTGATTTTGTTGTCTTGGATATTGAATGCAATGCATCTTGCCCCATTATATTGGGAAGACCTTTTCTTCGAACCGTTGGTGCTACTATTGATATGAAAGAAGGTAATATTAAATATCAATTTCCTCTCAAGAAAGGTATGGAACACTTCCCTAGAAAGAGAATGAAGTTACCTTATGATTCTATTATTAGAACAAATTATGATGTTGATGCTTCATCTCTTGATGTTACTTGATATACACTTTCGCGCCTAGCTGAAAGGCGTTAAAGAAAGCGCTTATGGGAGACAACCCATGTTTTTACTACAGTATTTTTGTTTTATATTTGAGTCTTGGAAGTTGTTTACTACTGTAGCAACCTCTCCTTATCTTAGTTTTGTGTTTTGTTGTGCCAAGTAAAGTCTTTGATAGTAAAGTAAATACTAGATTTGGATTACTGCGCGAAACAGATTTCTTTGCTCGTCACGAATCTGGGTCTAATTCTCTGTAGGTAACTCAGAAAATTAAGCGAATTTACGTGAGTGATCCTCAGATATGTACGCAACTTTCATTCAATTTGGGCATTTTCATTTGAGCAAGTATGGTGCCCTAATAAAATCCATCTTTACGGACTGTTCTGTTTTGACAGATTCTGCCTTTTATTTCGCATTGCCTCTTTTGCTATGTTGGATGAATTTCTTTGATCCATTAATGTCCAGTAGCTTTATGCAATGTCCAGAAGTGTTAAGAATGATTGTGTCACCTCTGAACATGTTAATTTTTATTGTGCACTAACCCTCTAATGAGTTGTTTCGAGTTTGGTGTGGAGGAAGTTTTCAAGGATCAAGAGAGGAGTATGATACAATATGATCAAGGAGAGTGAAAGCTCTAAGCTTGGGGATGCCCCGGTGGTTCACCCCTGCATATTCTAAGAAGACTCAAGCGTCTAAGCTTGGGGATGCCCAAGGCATCCCCTTCTTCATCGACAACATTATCGGGTTCCTCCCCCGAAACTATATTTTTATTCCGTCACATCTTATGCACTTTGCTTGGAGCGTCGGTTTGTTTTTGTTTTTGTTTTTGTTTTGTTTGAATAAAATGGATCCTAGCATTCACTTTGTGGGAGAGAGACACGCTCCGCTGTAGCATATGGACAAGTATGTCCTTAGGCTCTACTCATAGTATTCATGGCGAAGTTTTTTCTTCGTTAAATTGTTATATGGTTGGAATTGGAAAATACTACATGTAGTAATTCTAAAATGTCTTGGATAATTTGATACTTGGCAATTGTTGTGCTCATGTTTAAGCTCTTGCATCATATACTTTGCACCCATTAATGAAGAAACACTTAGAGCTTGCTAATTTGGTTTGCATATTTGGTTTCTCTAGAGTCTAGATAATATCTAGTATTGAGTTTTGAACAACAAGGAAGACGGTGTAGAGTCTTATAATGTTTACAATATGTCTTTTATGTGAGTTTGTTTCAAATAACCTTGCTGCACCGTTCATCCTTGTGTTTGTTTCAAATAACCTTGCTAGCCTAAACCTTGTATCGAGAGGGAATACTTCTCATGCATCCAAAATCCTTGAGCCAACCACTATGCCATTTGTGTCCACCATACCTACCTACTACATGGTATTTATCCGCCATTCCAAAGTAAATTGCTTGAGTGCTACCTTTAAAATTTCCATCATTCACCTTTGCAATATATAGCTCATGGGACAAATAGCTTAAAAACTATTGTGGTATTGAATATGTACTTATGCACTTTATCTCTTATTAAGTTGCTTGTTGTGCGATAACCATGCTTCTGGGGACGCCATCAACTATTCTTTGTTGAATATCATGTGAGTTGCTATGCATGTCCGTCTTGTCTGAAGTAAGAGAGATCTACCACGTTAATGGTTGGAGCATGCATATTGTTAGAGAAGAACATTGGGCCGCTAACTAAAGCCATGATTCATGGTGGAAGTTTCAGTTTTGGACATATATCCTCAATCTCATATGGGAAAAATAATTGTTGCCACATGCTTATGCATTAAAGAGGAGTCCATTATCTGTTGTCCATGTTGTCCCGGTATGGATGTCTAAGTTGAGAATAATCAAAAGCGAGAAATCCAAAATGCGAGCTTTCTCCTTAGACCTTTGTACAGGCGGCATGGAGGTACCCCATTGTGACACTTGGTTAAAACATGTGCATTGCAAAGATCCGGTAGTCCAAGCTAATTAGGACAAGGTGCGGGCACTATTAGTATACTATGCATGAGGCTTGCAACTTGTAAGATATAATTTTCATAACTCATATGCTTTATTACTACCGTTGACAAAATTGTTTCATGTTTTCAAAATAAAAGCTCTAGCACAAATATAGCAATCGATGCTTTCCTCTTTGAAGGACCATTCTTTTTTACTTTTATGTTGAGTCAGTTCACCTATCTCTCTCCACCCCAAGAAGCAAACACTTGTGTGAACTGTGCATTGATTCCTACATACTTGCATATTGCACTTGTTATATTACTCTATGTTGACAATTATCCATGAGATATACATGTTATAAGTTGAAAGCAACCGCTGAAACTTAATCTTCCTTTGTGTTGCTTCAATACCTTTACTTTGATTTATTGCTTTATGAGTTAACTCTTATGCAAGACTTATTGATGCTTGTCTTGAAGTACTATTCATGAAAAGTCTTTGCTTTATGATTCACTTGTTTACTCATGTCATTACCATTGTTTTGATCGCTGCATTCATTACATATGTTTACAAATAGTATGATCAAGGTTATGATGGCATGTCACTTCAGAAATTATCTTTGTTATCGTTTTACCTCGCTCGGGACGAGCGTAACTAAGCTTGGGGATGCTGATACGTCTCCGACGTATCGATAATTTCTTATGTTCCATGGCATATTATTGATGATACCTACATGTTTTATGCACACTTTATGTCATATTCGTGCATTTTCTGGAACTAACCTATTAACAAGATGCCGAAGAGCCGATTGCTGTTTTCTCGCTGTTTTTGGTTTCGGAAATCCTAGTAACGAAATATTCTCGGAATTGGACGAAATCAAGACCCAGGGTCCTATTTTGCCACGAAGCTTCCGGAAGACCGAAGAGGAGTCGAAGTGGGGCCACGAGGGGCCGCCACTATAGGGCGGCGCGGCCCAGGTCTTGGCCGCGCCGACCTGTAGTGTGGGGCCCTCGTGTGGCCCCCCACGTTGCCCTTCCGCCTACTTAAAGCCTCCGTCGCGAAACCCCTGATGCGAAGAACCACGATACGGAAAACCTTACTGAGACGCCACCGCCGCCAATCCCATCTCGGGGGATTCTGGAGATCTCCTCCGGCACCCTGCCGGAGAGGGGATTCATCTCCCGGAGGACTCTTCACCGCCATGGTCGCCTCCGGAGTGATGAGTGAGTAGTTCACCCCTGGACTATGGGTCCATAGCGGTAGCTAGATGGTTGTCTTCTCCTCATTGTGCTTCATTGTTGGATCTTGTGAGCTGCCTAACATGATCAAGATCATCTATCCGTAATACTCTATGTTGTGTTTGTCGGGATCCGATGGATAGAGAATACCATGTTATGTTAATTATCAAGTTATTACCTATGTGTTGTTTATGATCTTGCATGCTCTCCGTTATTAGTAGAGGCTCTGGCCAAGTTGATGCTAGTAACTCCAAGAGGGAGTACTTATGCTCGATAGTGGGTTCATGCCTGCATTGACACCTGGGGGAGTGACAGAAACCCCTAAGGTTGTGTTGTGCTGTTGCCACTAGGGATAAAACATTGATGCTATGTCCGAGGATGTAGTTATTGATTACATTACGCACCATACTTAATGCAATTGTCTCGTTGTTAGCAACTTAATACTGGAGGGGGTTCGGACGATAACCCGAAGGTGGACTTTTTAGGCATAGATGCAGTTGGATGGCGGTCTATGTACTTTGTCGTAATGCCCAATTAAATCTCACTCGTACTTATCATGACATGTATGTGCATTGTTATGCCCTCTCTATTTGTCAATTGCCCGACTGTAATTTGTTCACCCAACATGCTTTTATCTTATGGGAGAGACACCTCTAGTGAACTGTGGACCCCGGTCCATTCTTTTATACTGAAATACAAATCTGTTGCAATACTTGTTCTTTACTGTTTTCTTGCAAACAATCATCTTCCACACAATACGGTTAATCCTTTGTTACAGCAAGCCGGTGAGATTGACAACCTCACGGTTTCATTGGGGCAAAGTACTTTGGTTGTGTTGTGCAGGTTCCACGTTGGCGCCGGAATCTCTGGTGTTGCGCCGCACTACATCCCGCCGCCATCAACCTTCAACGTGCTTCTTGACTCCTACTGGTTCGATTAAACCTTGGTTTCTAACTGAGGGAAACTTTCCGTTGTGCGCATCACACCTTCTTCTTGGGGTTCCCAACGGACGTGTCAATTACACGCATCAATGTACCCTGCAAGTGTGGCACCTAGAAACAATGATTAAAATTCAAAGCTGCATCTTCTACCAATACAAATGCTATACCAGAGAATTTTGAAACAAATTGAATCTAAACCGAAATAAATTAAATTATATTTGGAAGAAGATATGTAGAAGTACCCTGTACAGTAGGATGCTATGTGCAACGCACGACATATTGGCAAAAAAATACCGGCATATACCAAAGGAATGGGCACCAAGATCTGATGCAAATTTGAATTCGGCCAAAGGAGGGTACTAGCAAAGATTTCGATCGTGCCAGCGATCCAGACATTCTTATGAAGTAAAGGGAATTTGATCATCTTGGTCTCGCAAGTAATGAAATGTGGGGACTCCTAAGATCGACGACTTCAACATTGATGTTTCTTTTTCAGCAGAAGCTAGTGGCTGACAACTTTGATTCCAATTCGGCTGATGCAGATGTCCATGAGATCATCAAGAGGATCTTGGATCATGTTGAAGCACGTGTCGACATTCTGCTCTCGTGTTTGAAGGGAGATGATTTTGATAGGGTGATGCAAAAGCCGCCATATGGTCAATAGATTGTTATTATATACATGGAAGTTGTTTCTTGGGTCATCATCTAGATCTTTTGTTTTCTTATGTGATAGAAGTACTTTATGGAAACTATGTTAGTATTGTCTTATACTGAATTGTTGCTACTCTATGTTACTACCTTCATAATGCATAGTAACTTAGATGTAGTACTATCATGCATGAGTGTATTAGTTAGCATGTAGACTCATTCTATCTTGAGAAGTGTTATGGTAACATAGCTAGTTACCACTTACCACAACCATCTCTTTCTTCATTTAATATCATGCCATGTCATCAATTTGCCTAGTTGGCAACTCCGCTACACGGATACGGGGCAGAGAGGCCGTGTCCGTGTCAGATACGGATACGGCTCGGATACCGTATCCCTATGGTTTTTGACGTATCGCTAAATTAACGAATTAAAAATAATTGATAATAATTCAGATACCTATTCCGATACGGTTTGGACACAGATCCGATATGGTCCAGCCCAGATGAAAAATCCTAACCTCTTTTTTAACCCTCCCTTGCCAATTCCCACCCTCCCCCGAGACCCCGACACAGCTGCCTCCTTCCTCTTGTGGTGGCAGTACTAGATCTGCACCCAGTAGCAGGTGGCGACCTAGCTGGCGGAGAGCCGACAACTTTTCCGTCTCAGCGCAAGAGCCAAGAAGCTTGACTGGCGGCTGCAGCAAGCAGCCGATGCCAGGCAGCAACCAGTAAGCCGAGGAGCAAGCTACAAATCCTAACATTCTACTGTGAAGTTATTTATGTTACAATTTTAGATAAATCAAGGGTTGTGGAGCAATACAAAATGCCGTTGTATCAATGTATTGGTGTAAATTTATTTCTAATTTAGAAAGCTATTAAAAGGTATCCTTGTATCCGCGCATTTTCAAAATGCCGTATTTACGTATCGTATAGATCCGATACGGATACACGTATCCGTATCGGTGCTGCGTAGGTTGGCAATGCATGTAGCTCTATGTTAATACTCCTTAGTTACTCCCACTATGAGTAGTCTAAGTAGCATGGTCTACCCCGGAACGGATCCTCTAACGTGCAAGCTACACCTCTCTAATTTTCCTTCTCCACATCTACATGATTAAGTCTAATTTGATCTAAATTAACTTCCATAATATATGTAAGCCATATGCATTTACAATAATTAGTAACAATCAAAATTATGACTATCTTTTTTTAATATTTATACTATTTTTTGTACAGTAAAAATATACAGTGATTGCTACAGTAAATACATACAGTATTTGTTAATGTTTCCTGAATTTTCTTCTACGTTTTGCACTACTTAAGCACTGTGCTTACCTGACTTGTCATCTCTATATTACAATCACGAGTATATTACTTAGACCATCCGTACAACATACTTTTGTTACGACTGAATTATTAATAAAGGCCGTGTGCATCACCACGATGCAGAGGCTGGGGTCATATCCCCTTTTCGAAGAAATTTTTTTACTTAGACCATAGCCTTATTCAAAATCAATTCTCAGTCAAGCTGCAAAATCTCCTACAAATCCCGAAATATTTCGGAAGGGCTTTTCAAAATTGATTTTCAAGATACATCATGATTATGATCGTGGTAACCGATTTTCAACGTGATGATGACTTGATGTGACACTTGGCCGTACTAGTACGGTCTCATATTTTTGTATTACTTGGACTGTAGCCAAATTCGAAATCTCATTCCAGCGGCAAAACTTCCCTCCCGAAAAATACAAATATTTCACACGCTTCTAACTTCCCATTCTACCCTCGTAAAGATGACAACAATGTCCATGTATAAGTTGGTTGGTGGGGGGTCTACCCATCATTTTTTTCGATCACCACCTCCCTAGCCCCGGAAACTAACCGGAAAAAAATTCATTTCCCTCAGTCTCTCCTCCGAGACCACACCCACCGGAACTTCCCAAGTCGCTCTCTCTCCCACCTCCACGACCTCCGCACCGGAACATCCCCGCCGGACTTCCCTGGCCTACCCGAGGCCTCGCGATCCTCCTCATCCGGCTGCCTGCCGGAGCCGCTTCATCGACGCCGTCATCAACCGGACCGGATCATCCCCGCCGAACCTCGAAACCACATGCTCATCCAGCGAGTCTACCGCGGTCGCTTCAGCTGCGGTATCGTCCACCCCACCGGAGCCGCTTCGCCGGATCCGTCGTCCACCGCATCGGATCTTGCTCACCGACACCGCTGTGCATGAACCGGATCTGCTTCACCGGCGCCGTGCATGATCTAAACTCTTCTACTGTCGCTTTTCTATTGCTTGCCTGCAAGTTCTTGTTTAATCTTGCGGGAACCTGTTTGTGCTAACGACGCGCCGTTACGTTTTTGCAGATGAGATGAGTAACCATGAAGTGTAGTAATGGCCGTCTCTCCAACCCCAAGTAGCACATGTAGCGTACTTCATCACCGGATCTATCAACCCCAGGAATATCTGTTGTGACTCCCACAGAGTGCTTCTCCTAATGTAAGTCTCTTGTTTTAGCGCCATGTTACGGGTTCGGATGCTTGTTTGTCCGAAGCTCTTTTAGTTCATTCCTAGCTATGACCTTAACACCTTGCTATTTTCTAGTTCATTGCTAACTTTAAGCGATTGAACATTTTGGTTTGCATTCCCTGCTCCGTAGATGTAGCCATCATAACTTCTATCTTGCTCAGTCGTTGTTACTACAAAAATTATAGGTATTATAGTAACATCCTGCTATTATTTAGCTCATGGCCAATTTTAAGTAATTGCACATGTTGGTTCGCATTCCCTGCTCTATAGCTTTTGGCATCGTAACTTCTATATTTGGTTTACATTGCCCTGCTCTGTAGATCTAGCCATCATAAGTTTATCTTGCTCGGTCGTTGTTACAAAAATTATGGCCTGCTACTATGTTGTTTGTGCCAATTTTTTACTCCATGAACATGTTGGCTTGCATTCCCTGTACTACAGGTGATGCCATTGTTTTGTATCTACTTCATTGTAAGCTAACAAAGTAATCACTTAGTTTGGCATGCTATCACTGTGCTATCTAGCCTGTAGTACAAATAAACTTGTCATATTACTAGATAATAATTTTGCGTGCCATCTTGTTCTTCAAAAGCTGCATTATTGACTCGTTTCTCTGACTTGGCATGACGCTCACTATATTCTGTATCTGGTCCATCCTAAGGTCCAGCATTAACTATCCTCTATGTGTTGCTCATTACAAGTTTATATCCCGAAACATCTTGATTTGCATCCCCTTCACTACAAGTTCAGGAGTATTATTTAGTTCACGGGCAAAATGAAGTAATTGCACTTGGCACATGTTGGTTCACATTCCCTCCTCTTTAGCTTTTGCCATCGTAACTTCTATTTTTGGTTTACATTCCCTGCTCTGTAGATGTAGCCATCATAACTTCATCTTGCTCAGTCGTTGTTACAAAATTTATAGCCTGCTACTATGTTGTTCATGCCAATTTTGTACTCCCTGAACATGTTGGTTTGCATGGGACTCGACAGTAGTAAGTCTGTTGTTTCATTCTAACATGCTCTGTTATATTGGCTGTTGGTATGCGGCATGCACTCTTTGTTTGCTTATTGTGCGCATTACAATGATCTTGTTATAACGACGAAATGATTAGTTCCAAATTCTTTGGCAAACAATATTGTAGTGTCTTTGCCTTTCCATTGTTGCTGTCTTAACTTGTAATATCTTTGTTTCAGATATAGGTGCTGCATGGACAACTTAAAAGATTGCCGGATCGCTTCATTGTATTGCTAGGTTTAATTACCATTCAATTTCTCTGGGTTCTGTAATATTTTTTCAAAGCCTTGCAGCTGATGTAATATTTAGTTAATTTTTATAGTTCTTTCGTGCATTATTTCTTTGGTGCTTGTGGTAAGTGAGGCTATCCGACAGAAATCAATGTTGCGTAAATATTCTCAGTATCTAAATCACGAATTCCCATCCCTTAAACGGCCTAAATAACCGAAATCACATATGTGCCGGCCCGCAAAATCCTAAAGCGCCTATTATGCCGGCATATAAACAGCAACTAAACGGGCTAGCCCACTTACTTATTGGGCCAGCCCACTTGATTTACGGTGGACCCCACACTCTAATTGGGCCGGCCCACTTGCTTTAAGGTGGACCCCACCCTCCACTGGGCCGGCCCACTAACTAGTTGGGCCAGTCCAATTGCTTTTGTGGTGGACCCCACATACTAAATGGGCCGGCCCTTTAAGAGGAAAGTGGGACCCAACCTGTGTTTTTGGCCCGGCCCACTATCTTGTTGGGCCGGCCCACTTGCTACATGGTGGACCCTACATACTAAATGGGCCGGCCCTTTAAGAGGAAAGTGGGACCCACATGTGTTTTTGGCCCGGCCCAGTAGCGTGTTGGGCCGGCCCATTTGCTATATGGTGGACCCCACATACTAAATGAGCCGGCCTTTTAACTGGAAAGTGGGACCCACCTGTGCTTTTGGCCCGGCCCACTATCTTGTTGCGCCGGCCCACTTGCTATATGGTGGACCCCACATACTAAATGGGCCGGTCGTTTAACTGCAAAGTGGGACCCAAAATAAATACAATAGGTATTCTGCGACAAAGATCTTAAACTAATTTCTAAGCATTACATAATTTCACAATTCATTACAATACAGCCAAATAAAAATGCAGTTTACACTTCAGATTAAAAGAGAGCGGACAAAAAGGCACATCATTCAAATATTTTGTGGTATGCACTTGACATTATGGAAAAAAATTACACATAGTTAAACTAAGATAGAAAGAACTTTGCATCTAATGTACAAGTGCAAAATCTGATGGATCATGGATGCAGGACCATTATCACACTCGTAAACAAGTTTCGAGTTCACATTTTGACTACGCCTCACATTTAACCGAACTACTAAAGAATAAAGATAGACCAGGGAAAGATTTATACCTCCCTCTAGGAGAACAAGATGATGAATAACATGCGGAGCAACACCTAGCGCCGAGCCGCACATATCTGCTTCGTCAACTTGTCAGCCCCCCCTCAACTTCTTAGTGCAGCTTATGCACAAGGTTTCGCCGGAGTACACATTTTCATTAAGCCATTGAAAATACAAGATCAGCAACAATGTTTATGACGGTATATTACATGTTGGATGAAGCCCACGATGGTGTTGATCAACTCATCAGGAGAGGCAATTAACAATGGTCTTGATGTTTCTAAAGGCGTTCTCCCTGGCTCCATCATCGCCGTGTAGATCGATGACCTAGTCCACCCTTCTCGGGGGATATCCACAACATATCTTCTCACAACACCAGAACACCGAATACGGCTGGGTACCATCACGTAACCTCTGTAACAGGATAATAAGCACCGTATCATGCAAAGTTAAAACAAAACAACCAGAACATGCCGTGGGTAACAAATATTACTCCCTCCGTCCTAGAGTGTAAGTCATATTTCCAAAAACTATTTGTCCCATAACCCCCACCTCTAAGGCATAATTTTATTTAATGAGGGAGAGAAAGGGATTGCATGCACCAATGAGGGAAAGAAAGAGAATGCATGCACCAATGAGAAAGAGAAAGGGCATGCATGCACCAATGAAAGAGAAAAATGAGACCCAATCAGTTAATACCTTGGGCCAAGATATTCAAAAATTGTGACTTACACACTAGGACGGAGGGAGTACAAAGAAAAATCACTCTTCAGACACTAACACATTCAAAGATCAACCAACCATTAACTCACAACTTCAAACAGAGTGCCAGCAAAAACAAGTGGACAGAAATACTAGAAAACTGATTATTGCAAAGAAAGCTAGGTATCTCCCACAAGTGCTCTTGCAATACAACAAAATGTATTTCATGAGATATATCAGTTGCCTATTGATACTCAAATGTATGTGAGTCCGGACAAGAGGCAAAAATGACTCTCACATGCATAATATTCCGCAAACACATGTATCAACAATATATCGCATGAGAACTCGACTAATCGTAGCTATATAGAAGCGGAGTTTTTAGGATTAGAGGTTATACAAGCGAGATCCTACATGATTGTTGGTTTCAGCAAGAACAATGATACTTTTATTGCTGATTTCCAATTAACAAAGATATCTACTTAAATGAAGTTCCTTTCTACCAAACTTTTCAAATATCAATTTATTTTACTAAAATCTGAAAGACATGGTACACCACATCTCCGAAAAATTGCCATGTGTAAAAAAACTCCATATCCTCAAATGCAGCCATTAAACGACAAACGAGAAGCTTGCACCAAAGAGAAGAGGAAAAGAGTTGCTTATAAGCACTCTGCATTGCATATACTCGCTAGTTTGATTAAAGGAAAAGAAAGAATATAACCATGCATGCGCTACAAATAACTAGTTTATTACGCCCGGGTGAGCTCCTCCTCACTCTAAATGTCCCACCCATGCTAAAACACCGAAACGGGGAACTCGTAGGGGAGAAGGCCTTCGCCGCGGGGGGGATTCAAATCTTGAATCCGCCTCGCCGGAGCGCCCGGCGGGGAGGCCGGCAGCGAGCCCGGCAGGAAGGATGGTCGCGACCGCGGTGGAGGCAACGAAGGCACTGGAAGGAGGAGGCGTGAGCGTTCGGGTCGAGCAGGGCGTCCGGGGAGGTGATTCGATCTCTGAATCCTTCCGGCCGGCGCGTCTGGCGGCGAGTCCTGTGGCGGGCGGCGGGGAGCTGACGCCGGCGTCGTCCCAGGGGGAGGGGATGTGTGGCGGCAGGTCTTGGGAGGAGGCGCCTCTAGTGGAGGAGTGGGTGTCGGAAGAAGAGGAGGACCCGGAGGTGGGGTTGGCGCAGGAGAGTTTGGATCTGGAGCTAGGGAGCTCGCGGAGGCGACCGCCGGTGGCGACCCTGGGCGGCTACGTCCAGCGCGCGGACGAGCTCGGGGGCTCCCTCCGGCACCAGCGGCATGCGGTGTCTGCACTCGATGGAAGGGGATCCAGGTCTAGGGGTGCGGCGGCGCCGCGCTTCGCGAGGCTGGGAGACTCGTGGTCCCCGAGATCGATGGCGGCGGCATCCACTCGGCAGGTGGCTGGGGCGGAGGCGACGGGGACGGCTGCTTCGCGCGTCGTGCGTGTGGCGGCGGCGGAGCGGCCGGTGGAGGCGCGATGTCCGCCGGGGCGCCGGTCGTCCCGGGGACGGACCATGGGCGTGGGCCTGGGCCGCTGGCTGTGGAGGGGTGTCTTGTTGGGCCGTGTCCAGGGCCCGCCCAGGCAGCTAATGTGGTGGTGGAGGCGGGGCCTGTCTCTCGGCCTATGTCGCCACGGGTGGTTGCTGGGCCGGTCGGCCCAATCCGACGAAGGCGCTTCATATGGCTTTGGATGCCTGCGGGCTCGACGGATCCAAAGTTAGGGTTTAGAGCGAGGCAGAGTGAGGTACGACAAAGGCTGTCCGACCCGTCCGCACCGCTGCACCGTCTTCTCCGCCGCCGGTGCGTGCCGCCAACGCTTGTGAGATCCTTTGCCGAGGTAGTGTTGGCGGGCTACGACGATGGTCGCAAGCGCCGGTTTGCGGTGGAGGGATGTAATATCCCAGGTATTGGGGTTACAAAAATAGAGGAAATAGATGTGTGCATTGCATTCATGCATAGAAAATCCAGGGAATTT
>NC_061509.1:187622664-187760164 GCF_022539505.1 Lolium rigidum
TTTTTCTGAACATTTTGATATATTATACACATTTTTCTGATTTAAAATGAATTAGTTATGAATTAAACAAGATTTAATCCATTTTCTGGAATTTCTGGAAAATGTTAAATATCTGACAGGAGGGGTCCACTGTCAGGGTTTTATTAATTTCTAAAACATTTATGAAAAGATTAAAATCCTGACATGGGGGCCCACCTGTCAGGGATTTCTTATTTACAGAAAACATTTTATAAAAAGAAAAAGAGCTGACGACCGGGTCCCACCGGGTCAACCGCCGGTGGTTGACCACGGCAGGCCGGCGCAGGTGAGGAGCGGCGCGGGGGCTCCCGGCCACGCCCGGACGCGCGTTTGGGCGCGTCGGACGCGGCTCGACGCGGGCGACAACGTCGTGGCGGCGCCGCCCGGAAAAGGTCGCCGGAGATGCCGCAGCGGCGAACAGCGCGGCGGCCGGGCACAGGTGCACGGTGCGGGGCCAGGGAGAGGGAGAGGGTGACGGAGTGCATGAGCACCAGCAGCTCACCAGGAGCGTCGTGGTTGGCTCAGCGAGGCCGGGGAAGGCCTGTAGGCGCCACGGCGGCCGTCGGCGTCCTTGCCGGCCGCGGGGAAGACGAGGTCGGGGCGGCCGATTGGAGCCTCCCCTCGTCGATTCCTTCGACGGGGAGGAGCAGCAGGAGGAGGCGGAGCCGATGGTGGTGGCGGTTGGGCGCGGGGCTGGCCGGAGCGATGGGGAAGAACGGCGGCCGGCGGCTAGGGTTCGGTCGCGCGCTTACAGAGAGGAGGAGAGGGGGAAGAAGGTGGCGTGCAGGGGTTTGCTGCGGCGGCGCGGCGAGCTTTATACGCCGCTGGGGGCGGCGCAGATCATCCCGACCGCCGGCAGCATCGGGCGGCCCGGGGAGCTCCACGGAGCAGCTTCCGGTCTGGAGGAAGAAGAAAAGGAATTTTGCGAAAACCCCCCGGCATTTTGGGGATTATGTGGAATTTTAAAAACAGGGCTAAAAACAATAGTATTTTTCTATTTGGCAACCTTTTGGAGTTCAAAAATAACTCGAACTTTATGTAAAATACTTAGTGGCCCTTCTAATTATATTTGAGGGTCCAACTGTTTGGTTTGAAACATTTTGAGAGGATTTTAAACTGAGAGGAAATTGCACACATTATGGTTTCCACTTTATTTGAAATGCAATTTTTTTCTTAATGCATTTTAAATGATGCTCATGAATGCACAAACAACTCCTAATTAGGTTTTCCTAAAACAGGGATGTTACAGTCGCACAGCGCGCGGGTCCCGGCTGGCAACGAACCAAAGTCAGGAAAGACGAAGTCATAGAATCCCCTTCGAAATCTTGTGATGTAGGGCCCACTTGTCGGATGATACAGCTGCACATAGGCTTCCGCAGGAGTCCTCTCCCGAAACTCTCAGCTTGTGAACACATCTTGGGGAAAATATTCTCTGACCGTGACTCTGTAACATTTCCCTGACATTGAATCACTGAAATGTTGGTCGCACAACGTGCGGTACCCGGTTGGAAATGAACCAAAGTCAGGAAAGGCGAAGTCACACCATCGCCTTCGAAATCTTGTGACAAGCACGACTTATGGGATACTAAGCCCCTCTCCCCGATGCACCTCGAGCATCATAGCAAAAGACGGGTACATGAGCTACGAGTTGTACCGTAGGATCCTTGCCCTCTAGTTTTAGTTATGTAGAAATATAAGTGCATGTGTGTCTATTCTATGGTGACCACTAGTATGAGTATGTCCATTTCATGTGAAGGAACCGGTCCAGAATGTAATTTAGCAAATTATGTATGGAGCTTTCAGAAATACTCATGGTCATCATGGGTTTGCGAAAAAACGTACAACTACTCTAGGTTGGCCATTCGATTGGTAAAATTCTCATGCTAATTCGCATCGGATCCTTACCACTACTACTACGGTTAGGAAATAGTCAAACACACGCGCAAACACAAGCAAGAAATCATGTGCACAACGGGCCATAAATGTATCATCTCCTCTCGGGCAGAGCAGATACGGCAGGGGTCACATCGTAGTGGAGAACTTGAGCAGGTACGGTAGGGGTCAAGTTGGAGTGGAGAACTTAAGCAGCTACGCTAATGCACAGCCTCTCTCACAGACCATGCGCAGCGATCTCGGGAACATGCGCAAGATGAGGCGTGTGAGATCCATGCTTTCAAGTTCATCCGGTGAACAAACTTTTTGGAAGACCGGTGGAAGAAATAATAAGCCTAATTATTATAGACATAAAGAAATGTTTGACAAAAAATTATTAGTAAAATTTTTATTTCATTAATTCATAATGCACACCACAGACATTATACACATTCGATAATACAACAAGTCTGCGGCTGATCCGGAGGATAGGTGAAGAGTGTTTTGGTAGCAAAATTTGATTCTACAACTTCACCTACGGTTTACTCATCCAACCCGCTGGAGATAAAATAGAGAGCCTCAGACGGTTATCACCCGAGAGCTCTCTGGTGGTTATCACCCCAGACACGGGCTGCGGATTTTTCATGCACTATCACCGAAGTCTAATAATTCACTCGTCCAGATATCCGTCAATCTTGTGCGGCTAGCCAGCAACAATGTGTCGCCTGCACTTCTTCCCTAATAAATCTTGTGTGGATGATGTTTGACGAACTGTATTCAAAATTTTAAAGTATGAGCTTTCATAATACCAAATTCAAATATGGTACATAATACTTAATATGTCTCATGTGCACCGTTAGGGCTGAGGCGTTGGGGAGTGAAAAAACGGGAAAACTTGCAACGTAGTAGTACATAGTTTAGCACATCTACCCATACGACCCAGTACATACACAAAAGTCAAAATGAGACGACTCCAAGCTTAGACCCATTTTGTCTACTCATAGTAATACATACACCATAGTAGTATATATATTTTCTTATCTATTGTAACCATCAACTTTTTTAAAAAAATATAACCATCGACTTTATTTTGAATCTTGCATTCCAAAATTTAATGCCGCCATGATTTACTTGTCGTGTGAAGTAAGCCATCACAAGAGAAAATGGTGGCAAACGTTGTAATCTAGCTAGTTTTTCGGCTTGACGGCGGTTGCACGAGTAGTAGTATATATATGTACCTTCGAGTAGCCGGAGTGGCTATGCTGTCGACGGCCGGCAAGTCCGGCGAGGACTCGCCATCTCACCGACCTTGACTTCTCTCCTTGGTGCAAGCTACAGCTGTGGTACTGATCTACACCGGTGCCGGTGAGCAATGTCACCTGTAGTTTATGGCTGTAGCGGTGCATTATAATATATAGGCAGATTCCAATCTCAGTGAGCCCAAATCTTGCGGAAAATATTCTTGACCCTGCCTCTCTAACATTTCCCTGACCTTGAATCACTAAAATGTGGGTCGCACCATGTGCGGGACCCGGCTGGTAATGAACCAATGTTAGGAAAGGCGAAATCAGAGATTCCCCTTCGAAATCTTGTGATGTAGGACCCACTTGTCGGATGATACAGCTACACATAGGCTTCCGCAGGAGTCCTCCTCTCTCGAAACTCTCAGCTTGTGAACACATCTTGGGGGAAATATTCTTTGACCCTGCCTCTCTAACATTTCCCTGATTTTGAATCACTGAAATGTTAGTCGCATAGCACGCGGGACCCGGCTGGAAACGAACCAAAGTCAAGAAAGGCAAAGTCAGAGAATCCCCTTCGAAATCTTGTGATGTAGGGCCCACTTGTCAGACGATACAACTTCACATAGGCTTCCGCAGGAGTACTCTCTCGAAACTCTCAGCTTGTGAACACATCTTTGGAAAAATATTCTTTGACCCTGCCTCTCTAACATTTCCCTGACTTTGAATCACTGAAATGTGGGTCGCACAGCGTGCGGGACCTGGCTGGCAATGAACCAAAGTCAGGAAAGGCGAAGTCACAGAATCCCCTTCGAAATCTTGTGATGTTGACTGGTGTCCCTATAACTTTTGTCAGCACAGGCTTGCGCTGTCATTGCTCACCTGCGTAGGAAATTGCATAAACCAACCATTTTGATGAAAAGCATTTGTATTGGAAATTTGTAGGATAAACCTTATAGTGCTCCGATTCATATTACTTGATGATAATATAGATGTATCTAGACACATTTTATTTATAGATACATCCATTCTAGCATCAAGTAGTATGAATCACAGGCAGTAGGATCCAATGTTTTTCTTGTATGGTTATTTTATTTCAAGTATTAATTTCCATACTAGCTACTATTCTTCCAAACAAACTTTCAATTATGCTAAATTTCATAGTAAATCTAACGCATATCCATGGTGGAACCAAACAAATCGTTAGGGTTAGGTTTAGGGTTTAGGGTTAGTGTTAGGGTTAGTGTTTAGGGTTAGGGTTAGGGTTATGGTTTAGGGTTAGGTTTAGGGTTAGGGTTTAGGCTTAGGGTTTAGGGTTAATGTTAGGGTTAGGTTTAGGGTAAGGGTTAGGGTTAGGGTTTAGGGTTGGGGTTTTTTAGGTTTGGGTTATAGATAAACCTTATAGTGCTCTAATTCATATTGCTTGATGATAATATAGATGTATCTGGATACATTTTAGTTATAAATACATTCATTTTAGCATCAAGTAGTATTAATCAGAGGCAGCAGGATCGGAAGTTTTTCTTGTATGGTTATTTTTTTTCAAGGATTGATTTCCCAACTAGCTAGTATTCTTCCAAACAAACTTTCAATTACACTAAATTTGATAGTAAATCTAACGCATATCCACCCATATGTATATACCTCTATTTCACGTGGTGGAATCAAACAAACTATGGTTAGGGTTAGGGTTAGGGTTAGGGTTATGGTTTAGGGTTAGGGGTAGGGTTAGGGTTAGGGTTTAGGGTTAGGGGTAGGGTTATGTCAACACCCGTATTTTTAAGTTCAGATGCCTATTATGCCATACATCGCAATCCCAGGAGTATTGTTGTTGCGAGACATAATAGTTGAATATCATAGAGTCATCATTTATTACAACACATAATCGTCTTACAAAGGTAGATCACATGATCCAATATTACAATAGTAGTTGATCTATTGATCAACGAACATCACAAGTAGCGGAAGCGAAGTAGTAGTGGCGATCTAATCCACATGCCAACGCTTGACGTCAAGAGCAGTCCTAGTTGTCGTAGACGTCCTGCTGTCCATCTTCCTCGTACTGTTGTTCTCCTTCAAAGTCTGGCCATTTGAATAGCCAGGGACAAAGCCATGAGTACTTTTGAAGTACTCGCAAACTAATACTAAGGAAAGTACTTATCAATTTCAGTAAGGGGGTGCTAAGCTCTAAGTTTATTTGCATAAAGCCAATTTTAGTTCACAAACATTTAGCAAAAGCCTCTTCATTTGCTAACTAACTCAAGTGGGAACATTAGTGTCATTCCCACAACTCTGTTGTGATTCAATTCGAATTCACCATTCAACTTTCAAGTTCAAATTTACCAGTCATATGTCACATGTCACATTTTCGAAAATGGTCTGATGACGGAACAGTATGGCCTTTCCAACCGTCCATAACCGTGGACACAGCTATTCGAATAGTTTTACACTCTGCAGAGGTCGCACACTTTTGCCACAACATTTGCAATAATCCGTCAGGGTTAACTGGCCCTGATTTATCACACTCCGTGTGCGGACTACCAATCATAACCTTTCACTTACATACTCTAGTATAGGCACCTCTCCCCATGAGCTTGGCCTCCCAGTGAAGACAAACGGTCAGCCTGGGAACTGCACAGGGCTTGGGCCGGACATTCACCTCATTTCACGTCATATCACATCACTTCTTTTGTTGTAGAGGCAGCTTTCGGCATAACCCCAATGACGCTTGTTCAGAGGGAACACATACTAAAGCACATAAATTTCTAGTTAAGCCCTTACCCATGTTGGGTATTGTGGGGGTACTTTCAAATTGGAATGGTATCGCATCCGAACCCAACCATCAGTTTTCGTAAAAATTCACCAAGTCATTCACAAGTCATATTCACCTTCAAAATCTTTCAATAGAATGAATCATCATTCCAAGGTTTTCAAAATCATTTCATTTCACATGTTCCCATCTAGAGTAGTCAATTTTATTTGTTTAGCACTAGCAACTAGTCATGAGGGGTGCTAACTAGCTTTGATGACTCTAGGCTAAATTTTGGTGCTCTTGTGCTACTCTAGACCAAGTGAATCATAAATCAAAAAGTAACTTGGATAAATCAACATCAATAAAGCTTGTAAGGTAAAAACTTGGGATAGGACTATTAAGCATAAAATAAAATATGGTGATACCTTGCTCTTGTAGAGCTTTGCATTTTGCAAGATTATTAGCTTGCCTTGGTTGGTGAGGTGATCAAAGTTCTCTTCTTCTTCTTGGTAGAATACCTCCCCCTCTTGATAGTCTCCGGTACTAGCGTCTATAAACGAATACGAGGATACAATCACCAAACAATACTTAAGTAGACTTAATTGGCCTTAATGGCTCACTCAAATGATCTAGCATTACTATTTAACATTTATCTAAAATTCTGCTAGGGTTCATTACTTAGTATTAGGAAAATAATTTCCTCTCATTGAAATGTTGATTAGGGTTTCTCTTTAGTTTGGGAGAAATAATTTCCTCTCATTGAATCTTGTTAATATTTACTCTTCTCAAATAACCATGTATGATCACATGTTGACCAGGTCAACACTTCACACTTATCATTTGAGAAAAAATGATTTAAATGAGATTCATCATCTCATGTGATTTACATACTACTTTGATTTAAGTTCCACAAGTGAGCAAGTATGATACCATGCACTAGAGGTCATCACATTACTTCATAACACTTGGTAAAATGATTTAAATGAGGTGCTACACCTCATAGATTTAAATTCCTAAAATTTGAAATAGTTGAAATTGGCTAGTATTGACTACATAGCCAATATTTTGCTTCTAGCCCATGATCATGTACAGAACCCATATCATATTTTTACATACTAAATTAGAGTTTGTGAAATGTGAATTATGAGAGGTGGAATCACCTCAAAATTCAAAATGGTTGATTTTCTAGATTTATTTGAATACTGAAAAGTATCTGACTTGTTAATTTTACTATGCAAATTCTACACAAGATCTGAGGTTGGAACCAGTGGGGTTAGCTAGATCCTTTCATAAGCTTTCCAGAACATTTCGAATCACTCAATTTGGGTTTGTAGATTTGAAACTATTCAATTTATAGCAAAGCATCAGTATTTGAAATTCTCTGAATCAAAATTATTTGAATTAATCTAAATGGGCTGGGCGGGAAAGGGAATGGGCCGAATTGGTTTGAAACTGGGAAAAACCAGCCCAGTAGCGCTGCGGGCCAACTGACATGGTGGGTCCCAGTGGTCAGTGACTGTTAAATGCCGAAGCGGTATCTTCTAACCTGGGCCGTGCAATTAGATGAAGATCGGACCGTGCAGCTGCGTCGCCTTCGTCGTCGAGAGGGGCGTGCTGTCGCGGCGGAGGTAGGGGGTCGGCGGCGTGCTGGGGCTCCGGCGAGGGGCGGCGCTGATGCTAGACGATGTTGTCGACGACGAGGAGTTTATTGGTACTGGCGGCGGGGCTTGAGGTGGACGGAATCGCGGGATTGTACTGCGGCGGACTCTGGCGATCGATGTCTCAATTGGAGCGATGTGGGGCTTAATCAGGGTGGAGCAGGGGTTGAGGAGGTCGAGGAGAAGGAGGGGAGCAGAAATGGTGTGGAGGATGTAGTGCGGGAGGGGCGCTATTTATAGCTGCGCAAGTGCGGCGAGGGTGCCGTGGAGGGTCGTCGACGGCAAGGGCTCTCCAGGGTGCGAAGGGGCAAGGCGATAGGGGCGCGAGGTAGGCGACGGCTAGGCAACTCTCAACGTGTAGCTGGTGCAGAGAAAGGAGGAGGGGACGGCTCGGGTTGCTTCTGCGTCTGCGGCGGGTACTGGCGGCAATGGCGCAGATCATTGCGAAGGCGACAGGTCCTCCGCGAGCTAGCGAGCGTGTCTACGGGGTAGAGGAGATGGTGGCGACACTCGATGCAGAAGTAGGCGTGCAGGGGTGGGCTGAGGCGATGGCACACGCGCGTGCTCTGGCGCGTCCAGGACGGTGTCCGTGCGCGCTCACCGCGTGACTGGCATCGTTCTGGCGTGTCTGGGCGTGCGGCGTTCTGGCCAAGGGCATGCGTTTCTTCGGTCAGGGCTGGTATGAGCATGCTCAGGGAAGTGTGGGCGTGCTTGCTGACATGATAAGGCTGGCCAGAGAGGGGTAGAGAGGATGAGTGGCATTGGGGTGGCATGGTGCACGGCATGGATGAAAATGGTGATCTATCTACACTTTAATCAGTGCAAAAGGACTTGTTCTGATGCAGAGGGGGTACATGAGGTTGATGATCACAAATGGAAAGTGGTGGAGGCAAAAATCCAGAGATTAAAAGGGTGTGTGTGCATTTGGAAATTATGCCTGCCAAGTGTTCGATGATATGGCCGCATGAAGATTTTTGTCAAATTTTGGAAATCTTTTTGGTGAATCTCATTCATATATTCAGAGAGGTAGAATGGTGGTGGTGGTGGTCAATTTGGTGAAGGTTTGCAAGATTTCAAAAATGGGGTGATCTTCTCTTTGATTCAAAGTCTCATCTTGTCTCTTCTATTCTGGTCAACCTAGGCAGAGTCAACACTGGTGGTCAACATCAAAGTGGTTCACCTTGACATGGTCTTGGATGAGGTGGAGAGAGTTGCCCAAGTTTAGTTTAGGAAACTTCCAAACCAGGGGTGCAAAGTGGGTAAGATAATATAAATGGGCAAAGTGACCATTATCACATGTTAGTTGAATTTGAATTCTTCTTTGATTTGAATTGGGTTTCTTTGATTCAAAATGGTGTGTTATTGATATATAAGTGTTTTACAAACATTGGAACAAGAAAAGGTGGCCTTGGTTGAATATTTGCAAAATTGGCTAAAGTGTATGTGAGTGAAAATGGAATTTTCTCACTATTTCATTTCTCTCTTTTTGATTTGATTTTTCTTGACTCCAAAGTGATCCTTATTAGTTTAGGAACATTTCCAAACCATTGAAACTATTCCAAAAGGTCTAGTTCAAAGATTTGCAAAAATGGCCATAAACACATGTATGCGATGTTCCAATTTTTCTTATTTTCTTCTTTTATTTATCTTGCTTTACTTGGGCAAGGTCTAGGGTCCAATTTCGTGTGAGATTATGTTTAGAGATGGTTTCACACCATTTGATCAAGGTATAAATGCATAGGTCAAGGTTTGGGTAAAATGGCTATGTGCCACATATGCCTCTATGCATATGTTGCATTTGATTTTTAAGTTGACTTGGCTTGACCCAATTGATGTTGTTGAGTGCTGAAATGGTATAGAGGAGTGATCCAACCATTTACAACAGGTCCTAGGGTCAAGATCCTTAAATTCACAAATTTGCTATTTTACTCTCATATGCCTCTATGGCATTTTTAGTTTCTTTTTATTTTCTTTGGTTTCCACTTGGATTTGGTTTGATAAGCACTAGGTAAGGTTTATGAAGGTTTTCCAAACCTCTAAACAAAGTGGAAAGGCCTAGGGTAAAGTTTTCCAAAAATAGCCATAGGCACATATGCCTTTTTCTTATTTAATTTCTTTTTATTTTGTTTTAACTTCGATGGTGAAAAGAGGGGTGAGGTTTAGGGTTTAAGATCATTTCAAATACTAATTAAACAATTATGAAAATAGCACAAGAATTAAGCATGATCACTAGGTATCAAACTTAATTCAATAAAAGTTTTTGTTGGTTCCAAATTTGGAAAAAGGGAAAGTCATTTTCTTTGTTTTGAAATTGTTGGGATGTTACAAACCCTTCCCCCTTAAACAAATCTCGTCCCGAGATTTTAAGAAAAGTTAGGTTCCTAAAAAAGATTGAGCAGTTGGATTAACAGGAAAACATACTTGGCATTGCCTGGGGTGCTTCCTGAACTTCTGTGGCGTTCATGTTGTAGAGACGGCCGTTGTTGTTGTTCTGGTTCCTTCTACCTGCGAAGCGGCGCTGTTGCTGAGCAGGTGCAGCAGTATTGGCGGCAATCTTGGCAAGCTTCTTGGGGCACTCGTTGGAGTAGTGACCCACAACTCCACATTCATAGCAGTTGATGGTGGACTTGTCCTTAGGGCTGACGGGAACAGTGTTGCTTCCAGTCATTGGGGCAGTATTGGGGTTGTTGTTGTTGCCATTGGGGTGGTTGTTGTTGTTGGTGCGGTTACCGTTGTTATTGTGGTTGTTGGTGGTGTTGTTGTTGTTGCGGTTGTTGTTGTTGTTGCTTGGGCGGTATGTCTGAGCAGGGGGCTTGTTGTATCTTGAAGCAAATCCTCCAGTTGAGTGATGTCTACGGGTGCTTCTATTCTTGTAGACAGTGTTGGGCCTCCAAAAGCAGAGGTTTGTAGAACAGCAACAAGTTTCCCTTAAGTGGATCACCCAAGGTTTATCGAACTCAGGGAGGAAGAGGTCAAAGATATCCCTCTCATGCAACCCTGCAACCACAAAGCAAGAAGTCTCTTGTGTCCCCAACACACCTAATAGGTGCACTAGTTCGGCGAAGAGATAGTGAAATACAAGTGGTATGAATGAATATGAGCAGTAGTAACGGTGCCGTGAAAAGTGCTTGTCAGGCGTGCGGTTGATGGTAGTAATATTGCAGGAAGTAAACAAGCGATAAAACGAGTAAACAAGCAGCGATAGCGATATTTAGGAACAAGGCCTAGGGATCATACTTTCACTAGTGGACACTCTCAACATTGATCACATAACGGAATAAATAAATAGATGCTAGACTCTACACCCTCTTGTTGGATGATGAACACCACTAACTGTGTAGGATTACACGAACCCTCAATGCCGGAGTTAACAAGCTCCACAATATTCAATGTTCATATTTAAGTAACCTTAGAGTGCATAACAGATCAACATAACCAAACCAAGTACTAACATAGCATGCACACTGTCACCTTCACACTACGAAAGGAGGAATAGATCACATCAATACTATCATAGCAATAGTTAACTTCATAATCTACAAGAGATCACAATCATAGCCTACGCCAAGTACTACACGATGCACACACTCGTCACCATTACACCGTGCGGGAGGAATAAACTACTTTAATAACATCACTAGAGTAGCACACGAGATAAATTGTGATACAAAACACATTGCAATCATAAAGAGATATAAATAAGCACTTCACTATGCCATTCATAACGGTGAATAAGTATTCTGTGAAATATAGCCTAAGAGACCCACACGGTGCACACACTCGTCACCTTTACACACGTGGGACAAGGAGTCTCCGGAGATCACATAAGTAAAATCCACTTGACTAGCATAATGACATCTAGATTACAAGCATCATCATATGAATCTCAATCATGTAGGGCAGCTCATGAGATTATTGTATTGAAGTACATAGGAGAGAGATTAACCACATAGCTACCGGTACAGCCCCGAGCCTCGATGGAGAACTACTCCCTCCTCATGGGAGACGAGCAGCGTTGATGAAGATGGTGGTGGTGTTGATGGAGAAGCCTTCCGGGGGCACTTCCCCGTCCCGGCGGCGTGCCGGAACGGAGACTCCTGTCCCCCGGATCTTGGCTTCGCGATGGCGGCGGCTCCGGAAGGTTTTCTCTGGTTTCGTCGAACGTGGTAGGGTTTTCGCGACGGAGACTTTAAGTAGGCGGAAGGGCAAGGTCGGTGGAGTCCTGGTGGGGCCACACACTAGGCCGGCGCGGCCAGGGCTTGGGCCGCGTCGCCCTACTGTGTCCCCACCTCGTGGCCCCACTTCGTTTCCCCTTCGTACTTCTGGAAGCTTCGTGGAAAAATAGGACCCTGGGCGTTGATTTCGTCCGATTCCGAGAATATTTCCTTACTAGGATTTCTGAAACCAAAAACAGCGAGAAAACAGAATCGGCCCTTCGGCATCTTGTCAATAGGTTAGTTCCGGAAAACGCATAATAATGACATAAAGTATGCATAAAACATGTAGATATCATCAATAATGTGGCATGGAACATAAGAAATTATCGATACGTCGGAGACGTATCAGCATCCCTAAGCTTAGTTCTGCTCGTCCCGAGCGGGTAAACGATAACAAAGATAATTTCCGGAGTGACATGCCATCATAACCTTGATCATACTATTGTAAGCATATGTAATGAATGCAGCGATCAAAACAATGGTAATGACATGAGTAAACAAATGAATCATAAAGCAAAGACTTTTCATGAATAGTACTTCAAGACAAGCATAAATAAGTCTTGCATAAGAGTTAACTCATAAAGCAATAAATCAAAGTAAAGGTATTGAAGCAACACAAAGGAAGATTAAGTTTCAGCGGTTGCTTTCAACTTATAACATGTATATCTCATGGATAGTGTCAATGTAAAGTAATATAACAAGTGCAATATGCAAGTATGTAGGAATCAATGCACAGTTCACACAAGTGTTTGCTTCTTGAGGTGGAGAGAAATAGGTGAGCTGACTCAACATAAAAGTAAAAGAAAGGTCCTTCAAAGAGGAAAGCATCGATTGCTATATTTGTGCTAGAGCTTTTATTTTGAAAACATGGAACAATTTTGTCAACGGTAGTAATAAAGCATATGTATCATGTAAATTATATCTTACAAGTTGCAAGCCTCATGCATAGTATACTAGTAGTGCCCGCACCTTGTCCTAATTAGCTCGGATTAACACGGATTATCATTGCATAACATATGTTTCAACCAAGTGTCACAAAGGGGTACCTCTATGCCGCTTCGTACAAGGGTCTAAGGAGAAAGTTCGCATTTGGATTTCTCGCTTTTGATCATTCTTCAACTTAGACACCCATACCGGGACAACATAGACAACGAGATAATGGACTCCTCTTTTAATGCTTAAGCATTCAGCAACAGATAATATTCTCATAAGAGATTGAGGTTTTATGTCCAAACTGAAACTTCCACCATGATTCATGGCTTTAGTTAGCGGCCCAATGTTCTTCTCTAACAGTATGCATACTCAAACCATTTGATGGTGAAAACCGCCCTTACTTCAGACAAGACGAACATGCATAGCAACTCACATGATATTCAACAAAGGTAAAAATTTGATAGCGTCCCCAGGAACATGGTTATCGCACAACAAGCAACTTAATAAGAGATAAAGTGCATAAGTACATATTCAATACCACAATAGTTTTTAAGGCTATTTTGTCCCATGAGCTATATATTGCAAAGGCGAATGATTGAAATTTAAAGGTAGCACTCAAGCAATTTACTTTGGAATGGCGGAGAAATACCATGTAGTAGGTAGGTATGGTGGACACAAATGGCATAGTGGTTGGCTCAAGGATTTTGGATGCATGAGAAGTATTCCCTCTCGATACAAGGTTTAGGCTAGCAAGGTTATTTGAAACAAACACAAGGATGAACCGGTGCAGCAAAACTCACATAAAAGACATATTGTAAACATTATAAGACTCTACACTGTCTTCCTTGTTGTTCAAAACTCAATACTAGAAATTACCTAGACTTTAGAGAGACCAAATATGCAAACCAAATTTTAGCAAGCTCTATGTATTTCTTCCTTAATAGGTGCAAAGTATATGATGCAAGAGCTTAAACATGAGCACAACAATTGCCAAGTATCACATTATCCAAGACATTTTACCAATTACTACATGTAGCATTTTCCGTTTCCAACCATATAACAATTAACGAAGCAGTTTCAACCTTCGCCATGAAAATTAAAAGCTAAGAACACATGTGTTCATATGAACCAGCGGAGCATGTCTCTCTCCCACACAAGCATTTATTCAAACAAAAACAGAAACAAAAACAAACAGACGCTCCAAGTAAAGTACATAAGATGTGACCGAATAAAAATATAGTTTCAAGAAAAGAAACCTGATAAGTTGTCAATGAAGAAGGGGATGCCTTGGGCATCCCCAAGCTTAGATGCTTGAGTCTTCTTGAAATATGCAGGGATGAACCACCGGGGCATCCCCAAGCTTAGACTCTTCACTCTTCTTGATCATAGTATATCATCCTCCTCTCTTGACCCTTGAAAACTTCCTCCACACCAAACTCGAAACAAACTCATTAGAGGGTTAGTGCATAATCAAAATTTCACATGTTCAGAGGTGACACAATCATTCTTAACACTTCTGGACATTGCACAAAGCCACTGGAAGTTAATGGAACAAAGAAATCCATCCCACATAGCAAAAGAGGCAATACGAAATAAAAGGCAGAATCTGTCAAAACAGAATAGTCCGTAAAGACGAATTTTAAAGTGGCACCAGACTTTCTCAGATGAAAATGCTCAAATTGAATGAAAGTTGCGTACATATCTGAGGATCACGCACGTAAATTGGCAGATTTTTCTGAGTTACCTACAGAGAATTATGCCCAGATTCGTGACAGACAGAAATCTGTTTCTGTGCAGTAATCCATATCTAGTATCAACCTTTCTATCAAAGACTTTACTTGGCACAACAATGCAATAAAATAAAGATAAGGAGAGGCTGCTACAGTAGTAACAACTTCCAAGACTCAAATATAAAACAAAAGTACTGTAGCAAAATAAACACATGGGTTATCTCCCAAGAAGTTCTTTCTTTATAGCCATTAAGATGGGCTCAGCAGTTTTAATGATGCACTCGCAAGAAATAGTAGTTGAAGCAAAAGAGAGCATCAAGAGGCAAATTCAAAACAAATTTAAGTCTAACATGCTTCCTATGAAAAGGAATCTTGTAAATAAACAAGTTCATGAAGAGCAAAGTAACAAGCATAGGAAGATAGAACAAGTGTAGCTTCAAAAATTTCAGCACATAGAGAGGTGTTTTAGTAACATGAAAATTTCTACAACCATATTTTCCTGTCTCATAATAATATCCAGTGGCATCATGAGCAAACTTAACAATATAACTATCACATAAAGCATTCTTATCATGAGTCTCATGCATAAAATTATTACTCTCCACATAAGCATAATCAATTTTATTAGTTGTAGTAGGAGCAAATTCAACAAAGTAGCTATCATTATTATTCTCATCATCAAATATAGGAGGAATATTGTAATCATAATCAAATTTATCCTCCATAACAGGCGGTACTAAAAGACCAATATCATTATAATCAACATAAATAGGAGGCAAAGTATCATCAAAGTAAATTTTCTCCTCAATGCTTGGGGGACTAAAAATATCATGCTCATCAAAGCCAGCTTCCCCAAGCTTAGAATTTTCCATATCATTAGCAACAATGGTGTTCAAAGCGTTCATACTAATATGTTCCATAGGTTTTTTAATTTTCGCATCAAACCATCCATGTCTTAAATCAGGAAATAGAATAAGAAGCTCATTGTTGTCCATTATGCCTAACTAGTGTAAACAAGAAACAAAAAGATGCAATTGCAGGATCTAAAGGAAATAGCTTCGAGCACACACACAACGGCAACGAGAAAAGTACTTAGTTACATGGGACCGGAGTATGAGTGCCTTTTACCTTTCCTCCCGGCAACGGCGCCGAAAAAGTGCTTGATGTCTACGAGTGCTTCTATTCTTGTAGACAGTGTTGGGCCTCCAAGAGCAGAGGTTTGTAGAACAGCGAGCAAGTTTCCCTTAAGTGGATCACCCAAGGTTTATCAAACTCGGGGAGGAAGAGGTCAAAGATATCCCTCTCATGCAACCCTGCAACCACAAAGCAAGAAGTCTCTTGTGTCCCCAACACACCTAATAGGTGCACTAGTTCGGCGAAGAGATAGTGAAATACAAGTGGTATGAATGAATATGAGCAGTAGTAACGGTGCCGAGAAAAGTGCTTGCCGGCGTGCGATTGATGGTAGTAATATTGCGAGGAAGTAAACAAGCAGTAAAACAGTAAACAAGCAGCGATAGCAGTATTTAGGAACAAGGCCTAGGGATCATACTTTCACTAGTGGACACTCTCAACATTGATCACATAACAGAATAAATAAATAGATGCTAGACTCTACACCCTCTTGTTGGATGATGAACACCACTAACCGTGTAGGATTACACGAACCCTCAATGCCGGAGTTAACAAGCTCCACAATATTCAATGTTCATATTTAAGTAACCTTAGAGTGCATAACAGATCAACATAACCAAACCAAGTACTAACATAGCATGCACTACTTGTCACCTTCACACTACGAAAGGAGGAATAGATCACATCAATACTATCATAGCAATAGTTAACTTCATAATCTACAAGAGATCACAATCATAGCCTACGCCAAGTACTACACGATGCACACACCTGTCACCATTACACCGTGCAGGAGGAATAAACTACTTTAATAACATCACTAGAGTAGCACACGGATAAATTGTAATACAAAACACATTGCAATCATAAAGAGATATAAATAAGCACTTCACTATGCCATTCATAACGTTGAATAAGTATTCTCGTGAAATATAGCCTAAGAGACCCACACGGTGCACACACTCGTCACCTTTACACACGTGGGATAAGGAGTCTCCGGAGATCACATAAGTAAAATCCACTTGACTAGCATAATGACATCTAGATTACAAGCATCATCATATGAATCTCAATCATGTAGGGCAGCTCATGAGATTATTGTATTGAAGTACATAGGAGAGAGATTAACCACATAGCTACCGGTACAGCCCCGAGCCTCGATGGAGAACTACTCCCTCCTCATGGGAGACAGCAACGTTGATGAAGATGGTGGTGGTGTTGATGGAGAAGCCTTCCGGGGGCACTTCCCCGTCCCGGCGGCGTGCCGGAACGGAGACTCCTGTCCCCCGGATCTTGGCTTCGCGATGGCGGCGGCTCCGGAAGGTTTTCTCTGGTTTCGTCGAACGTGGTAGGGTTTTCGCGATGGAGACTTTAAGTAGGCGGAAGGGCAAGGTCGGTGGAGTCCTGGTGGGGCCACACACTAGGCCGGCGCGGCCGGGGCTTGGGCCGCGCCGCCCTACCGTGTCCCCACCTCGTGGCCCCACTTCGTTTCCCCTTCGGACTTCGGAAGCTTCGTGGAAAAATAGGACCCCGGGCGTTGATTTCGTCCGATTCCGAGAATATTTCCTTACTAGGATTTACGAAACCAAAAACAAGCACAAAACGACAGAATCGGCTCTTCGGCATCTCGTCAAGAGGTTAGTTCCGGAAAACGCATAATAATGACATAAAGTATGCATAAAACATGTAGATATCATCAATAATGTGGCATGGAACATAAGAAATTATCGATACGTCGGAGACGTATCATTGAGTTGTTGCGGTGCTTCTAGGCGTTGTTGGGCCCATTCTGATTCATCATCCGGCGCTTGCGGTTCTCATTGGCCTGATGCAGCTTCCCTTCCATCTAGATGGCTGAGTCCACCAGGGCTTCCAAGTCAGCGAACGGAATGTTCACTAACACTGTTTGCATTTCATCATGCAGTCCATTCAGAAATCTTTCCTTTCTCTTCTCGTTGGTGTCGGTCTCATCCGGGGCGTACCTTGACAGAGTGAGAAACCTGTCGCGGTATTCCACCACGGACATCCTTCCTTGTTTGAGTTCGCGGAACTCGTCTCTCATCTTTTTGATCAGTCCTTGGGCACATGGTACTTGTTGAATTTGGTCTTGAAGTCTTCCCAGGTCATCATTTGCCCCGCATTCATTGCACGGGCACTTGTCCACCAGGCTCTGGCAGGTAGTGGGTGGCGAACAGTACTTTTTCTGCGGCTTCAACTCTCGCAACTTCTAGGTTGTTCTCCATTGTCTGGAGCCAGTCATCTGCGTCAAGTGGCTCTTCGGTCTTGCTGAACATGGGTGGGTTGGTGTTCTGAAAGTTCTTCAGCTTTGATCCAGTGTGGTCATGGTTCCCATGGCCTTGATTGTTCTGTGCTATCTGTTGCAGTGCAGCTATGTTGGCTTGTCGTTCAGCTCTCTCGGCTTCGCGGTCTGCCATCATCATCTGCAGCATCTGCATCATTGCGTCTTGGTTGGCGCTGCGGGTTGGTGGGGCCATCTGAACATTGAGGTGGATGATAAGATAAGAGGGAAATTTCTATGGTTTGTTTGAGTTAAAGTTCAAAAGTTCAAAACTTGAAAAGTTGAGTAGTGTTGAGGGGGTAAAAACCAGCAACACTTTTTCATTCATACCAAACATCACATATTACAAGGCTAACACACCGTTGGTTTTAAGAACCATTCATCGCTCCACGATACAAGGGGATCCTGATACAAACTCACACCTACTCAAGTGACTTGGTAATACTACTCTTCATTCGTCATGGTGGTTTCTTCTTCTTCACGGGTAATGTGCTTGGTGGGCGTTGTCCAACTCCTTGCGGGTCTTGTGCAGCAGGAAGTCTAGGCATACCACATAGTAGTTCATCTCTGGGCGCGGTGGCATGGTTAGTGGTCTTCCCATGGGGTCATGTCTTGGGTAGTAAACGAAGCGAGTGTTCTTGATTTTGTGCTCGTTTTGTCCGCACAGACGGGCAATTGCTTCTTGCATGGCTTTGGCTATTCCATCCTTCCAAGTGTTTCCCGTTACAGAAAACCAGATGGTTTCCCATATTGGGGCTCCAAGCTTTCCTCTCAGATCTGCAGTAACTTCCCACCGAGGTGGTCCTCCCGACGGATGTTTGAGGGGTATTCCGAAGAACTCGGGATACGGGCGTCCTAAATACTCCACTAGTTGCTTCAAATCCTTCTCGAACATCAGGTTTCCTCCATGACCAAGCTGATAGGACTCACATTGGTACTCCATCTGTGAGCAATTAGGATAAGTAAGTTAATGACGTGATCAAGTGTGCAAATGTCGAATTATAAAGAAAAGTAGAGCATGTATTTATTATTTTGAAAAGATCTCCAGATAAGGGTGAGAATAAGTTTTCAGAAATATTCACTTCATTTGTTTTGAAACTAAGTTTTTCGGACGTCCATTCTAACTAGGGTCTCCTAAGGTCAAACAATGGCTCTGATACCAACTTGTCAACACCCGGATTTTTAAGTCTAGATGCCTATTATGCCATATATCGCAATCCCAGGAGTATTGTTGTTGCGAGACATAATAGTTGAATATCATAGAGTCATCATTTATTACAACACATAATCGTCTTACAAAGGTAGATCACATGATCCAATATTACAATAGTAGTTGATCTATTGATCAACGAACATCACAAGTAGCGGAAGCGAAGTAGTAGTGGCTATCTAATCCACAGGCCAACGCTTGACGTCAGGAGCAGTCCTAGTTGTCGTAGACGTCCTGCTGTCCATCTTCCTCGTACTGTTGTTCTCCTTCAAAGTCTGGCCATTTGAATAGCCAGGGACAAAGCCATGAGTACTTTTAAAGTACTCGCAAACTAATACTAAGGAAAGTACTTATCAATTTCAGTAAGGGGGTGCTAAGCTCTAAGTTTATTTGCATAAAGCCAATTTTAGTTCACAAACATTTAGCAAAAGCCTCTTCATTTGCTAACTAACTCAAGTGGAACATTAGTGTCATTCCCACAACTCTGTTGTGATTCAATTCGAATTCACCATTCAACTTTCAAGTTCAAATTTACCAGTCATATGTCACATGTCACATTTTCGAAAATGGTCTGATGACGGAACAGTATGGCCTTTCCAACCGTCCATAACCGTGGACACAGCTATTCGAATAGTTTTACACTCTGCAGAGGTCGCACACTTTTGCTACAACATTTGCAATAATCCGTCAGGGTTAACTGGCCCTGATTTATCACACTCAGTGTGCGGACTACCAACCATAACCTTTCACTTACATACTCTAGTATAGGAACCTCTCCCCATGAGCTTGGCCTCCCAGTGAAGACAAACGGTCAGCCCGGAACCGCACGAGGCTTGGGCCGGACATTCACCTCATTTCACGTCATATCACATCACTTCTTTTGTTGTAGAGGCAGCTTTCGGCATAACCCCGATGACGCTTGTTCAGAGGGAACCCATACTAAAGCACATAAATTTCTAGTTAAGCCCTTACCCATGTTGGGTATTGTGGGGGTACTTTCAAATTGGAATGGTATCGCATCCAAACCCAACCATCAGTTTTCGTAAAAATTCACCAAGTCATTCACAAGTCATATTCACCTTCAAAATCTTTCAATAGAATGAATCATCATTCCAAGGTTTTCAAAATCATTTCATTTCACATGTTCCCATCTAGAGTAGTCAATTTTATTTGTTTAGCACTAGCAACTAGTCATGAGGGGTGCTAACTAGCTTTGATTACTCTAGGCTAAATTTTGGTGCTCTTGTGCTACTCTAGACCAAGTGAATCATAAATCAAAAAGTAACTTGGATAAATCAACATCAATAAAGCTTGTAAGGTAAAAACTTGGGATAGGACTATTAAGCACAAAATAAAATGTGGTGATGCCTTGCTCTTGTAGAGCTTTGCATTTTGGAAGATAATTAGCTTGCCTTGGTTGGTGAGGTGATCAAAGTTCTCTTCTTCTTCTTCTTGGTAGAATATCTCCTCCTCTTGATAGTCTCCAGTACTAGCGTCTATAAACGAATACGAGGATACAATCACCAAACAATACTTAAGTAGACTTAATTAGCCTTAATGGCTCACTCAAATGATCTAGCATTACTACTTAACATTTATCTAAAATTCTGCTAGGGTTCATTACTTAGTATTAGGAAAATAATTTCCTCTCATTGAAATGTTGATTAGGGTTTCACTTTAGTTTGGGAGAAATAATTTCCTCTCATTGAATATTGTTAAGATTTACTCTTCTCAAATAACCATGTATGATCACATGTTGACCAGGTCGTCAACACTTCACACTTATCATTTGAGAAAAATGATTTAAATGAGATTCATCATCTCATGTGATTTACATACTACTTTGATTTAAGTTCCACAAGTGAGCAAGTATGAGACCATGCACTAGAGGTCATCACATTACTTCATAACACTTGGGAAAATGATTTAAATGAGGTGCTACACCTCATAGATTTAAATTCCTAAAATTTGAAATAGTTGAAATGGGCTAGTATTGACTACATAGCCAATATTTTGCTTCTAGCCCATGATCATGTACAGAACCCATATCATATTTTTACATACTAAATTAGAGTTTGTGAAATGTGAATTATGAGAGGTGGAATCACCTCAAAATTCAAAATGGTTGATTTTCTAGATTTATTTGAATACTGAAAAGCATATGAATTGTTAATTTTACTATGCAAATTCTGCACAAGATCTGAGGTTGGAACCAGTGGTGTTAGCTAGACCCTTTCATAATCTTTCCAGAACATTTCGAATCACTCAATTTGGGTTTGTAGATTTGAAACTATTCAATTTATAGCAAAGCATCAGTATTTGAAATTCTCTGAATCAAAATTATTTGAATTAATCTAAATGGGCTGGGCGGGAAAGGGAATGGGCCGAATTGGTTTGAAACTGGGAAAAACCAGCCCAGTAGCGCTGCGGGCCAACTGACATGGTGGGTCCCAGTGGTCAGCGACTGTTAAATGCCGAAGCGGTATCTTCTAACCTGGGCCGTGCGATTAGATGAAGATCGGATGGTGCAGCTGCGTCGCCTTCGTCGTCGAGAGGGGCGTGCTGTCGCGGTGGAGGTAGGGGGTCGGCGGCGTGCTGGGGCTCCGGCGAGGGGCGGCGCTGATGCTAGACGACGTTGTCGACGACGAGGAGTTGACTGGTACCGGCGATGGGGCTTGAGGTGGACGGAATCGCGGGATTGTACTGCGGCGGACTCCGGCGATCGACGTCTCAATTGGAGCGGTGTGGGGCTTAATCAGGGTGGAGCAGGGGTTGAGGAGGTTGAGGAGAAGGAGGGGAGAAAAAATGGTGTGGAGGATGCAGTGCGGGAGGGGCGCTATTTATAGCTGCGCAAGTGCGGCGAGGGTGCCATGGAGGGTCATCGACGGCAAGGGCTCTCCAGGGCCTGAAGGGGCAAGGCGATAGGGGCACGAGGTAGGTGATGGCTAGGAAACTCTCAACGTGTAGTTGGTGCAGAGAAAGGAGGAGGGGACAGCTCGGGTTGCTTTCGTGTCTGCGGCGGGTACTGGCGGTGATGGCGCGGATCATTGCGACGGCCACAGGTCCTTGATACGTCTCCGACGTATCGATAATTTCTTATGTTCCATGCCACATTATTGATGATATCTACATGTTTTATGCACACTTTATGTCATATTCGTGCATTTTCACGGAACTAACCTATTAACAAGATGCCGAAGTGCCGATTGCTTGTTTTCTGCTGTTTTTGGTTTCAGAAATCCTAGTAACGAAATATTCTCGGAATTGGACGAAATCAATGCCCAGGGTCCTATTTTGCCACGAAGCTTCCAGAGGACCGAAGAGGAGACGAAGTGGGGCCACGAGGTGGCCAAACCCTAGGGCGGCGCGGCCTGGCCCTTGGCCGCGCCGACCTGTGGTGTGGGCCCCTCGTGCCGCCTCCTGACTTGCCCTTCCGCCTACTTAAAGCCTCCGTCGCGAAACCCCTAGTACCGAGAGCCACGATACGGAAAACCTTACTGAGACGCCGCCGCCGCCAATCCCATCTCGGGGGATTCAGGAGATCGCCTCCGGCACCCTGCCGGAGAGGGGATTCATCTCCCGGAGGACTCTACGCCGCCATGGTCGCCTCCGGATTGATGTGTGAGTAGTCTACCCCTGGACTATGGGTCCATAGCTGTAGCTAGATGGTTGTCTTCTCCCCAATGTGCTGCATTGTCGGATCTTGTGAGCTGCCTAACATGATCAAGATCATCTATCTGTAATTCTATATGTTGCGTTTGTTGGGATCCGATGAATAGAGAATACTTGTTATGTTGATTATCAAAGTTATGTCTATGTGTTGTTTATGATCTTGCATGCTCTCCGTTATTAGTAGATGCTCGGCCAAGTTGATGCTAGTAACTCCAAGAGGGAGTATTTATGCTCGATAGTGGGTTCATGTCTCCGTGAATGCGGAGGGGTGACAAGAACCTCTAAGGTTATGGATGTGCTTGTTGCCACTAGGGATAAAACATTGGTGCTATGTTCAAGGATGTAGTCATTGATTATATTACGCGCAATACTTAATGCAATTGTCTCGTTGTTAGCAACTTAATACTGGAGGGGTTCGGATGATAACCTGAAGGTGGACTTTTTAGGCATAGATGCATGCTTGGATAGCGGTATATGTACTTTGTCGTAATGCCCAATTAAATCTCACAATACTCATCATAATATGTATGTGCATGGTCATGCCCTCTCTATTTGTCAATTGCCCAACTGTAATTTGTTCACCCAACATGCTGTTTATCTTATGGGAGAGACACCTCTAGTGAACTGTGGACCCCGGTCCAATTCTCTATACTGAAATACAATCTACCGCAATACTTGTTTCTACTGTTTTCTGCAAACAATCATCATCCACACTATACATCTAATCCTTTGTTACAGCAAGCCGGTGAGATTGACAACCTCATCTGTTTCGTTGGGGCAAAGTACTTTGGTTGTGTTGTGCGAGGTTCCACGTTGGCGCCGGAATCTCTGGTGTTGCGCCGCACTACATCCCGCCGCCATCAACCTTCAACGTGCTTCTTGACTCCTACTGGTTCGATTAAACCTTGTTTTCTTATTGAGGGAAACTTGCCGCTGTGCGCATCACACCTTCCTCTTGGGGTTCCCAACGGACGTGTCAACTACACGCATCAAGCAAATTTCTGGCGACGTTGCCGGGGAGATCAAGACACGCTGCAAGGGGAGTCTCCACTTCCCAATCTCTTTACTTTGTTTTTGTCTTGCTTAGTTTTATTTACTACTTTGTTTGCTGCACTAAATCAAAATACAAAAAAATTAGTTGCTAGTTTTACTTTATTTGCTATCTTGTTTGCACTCTATATCAAAAACACAAAAAAATTAGTTACTTGCATTTACTTTATCTAGTTTGCTTTATTTACTACTGCTAAAATGGCCACTCCTGAAAATACTAAGTTGTGTGACTTCACAACCACAAATAATAATGATTTCTTATGCACACCTATTGCTCCACTTGCTACTACAGCAGAATTCTTTGAAATTAAACCTGCTTTATCGAATCTTGTTATGCGAGAGCAATTTTCCAGTATTAGTTCGATGATGCTGCTGCCCATCTCAATAATTTTGTTGAACTATGTGAAATGCAAAAGTATAAGGATGTAGATGGTGATATTATAAAATTAAAATTGTTTCCTTTCTCATTAAGAGGAAGAGCTAAAGATTGGTTGCTATCTCGCACTAAGAATAGTATTGATTCATGGACTAAATGCAAGGATGCTTTTATTGGTAGATATTATCCCCCTGCTAAAATTACATCTTTGAGGAGTAGCATAATGAATTTTAAACAATTAGATACTGAACATGTTGCACAAGCTTGGGAAAGAATGAAATCTTTGGTTAAAAATTGCCCAACACATGGACTGACTACTTGGATGATCATCCAAACCTTCTATGCAGGACTAAATTTTTCTTCGCGGAATTTGTTGGATTCAGCTGCTGGAGGTACCTTTATGTCCATCACTCTTGGTGAAGCAACAAAGCTTCTTGATAATATGATGATCAACTACTACTGAATGGCACACGGAAAGAGCTCCACAAGGTAAGAAGGTAAATTCTGTCGAAGAAACCTCTTCCTTGAGTGATAAGATTGATGCTATTATGTCTATGCTTGTGAATGATAGGACTAATGTTGATCCTAATAATGTTCCGTTAGCTTCATTGGTTGCACAAGAAGAACATGTTGATATAAACTTCATTAAAAATAATAATTTCAACAACAATGCTTACCGGAACAATTCTAGTAATAACTATAGGCCATATCCTTACAATAATGGTAACGGTTATGCTAATTCTTATGGGAATTCTTACAATAATAATAGGAACACACCCCCTGGAATTGAAGCTATGCTTAAAGAATTTATTAGTACACAAACTGCCTTTAACAAATCTGTTGAAGAAAAGCTTGGGAAAATTGATATACTTGCTTCTAAAGTCGATAGTCTTGCCTCTGATGTTGATCTTTTGAAATTGAAAGTTATGCCTAATAGGGATATTGAAAATAAAATTGTTACTACAGCAAATGCCATCCAAGTTAGAATTAATGAGAATATAAGATTAATGTCTGAATTGCGTGCTAGGTGGGATAGAGAAGAAAATGAAAAACTAGCTAAAGAGAAGAATGTAGCTAAAGTTTGGACCATTACCACCACTAGTAATGCTAATGCTACACATGTTGCTGCACCTCCTACTATTGATAATAAAAGAATTGGTGTTAGCAATGTTTCCACTTCTAATGCAAAGCGCGAGAAACTGCCTGAAACTGCTAAAACTGCTGAAATTGCTTGTGATAAAACTGCTGAGATTTTTTCCAACATTGGGGATGATGATCCCATTGCTTTAGATTATAATGGTTTAAATTTTGATGATTGCAACATCTCTGAAGTTATAAAGTTCTTACAAAAACTTGCTAAAAGTCCTAATGCTAGTGCTATAAATTTGGCTTTCACGCAACATATTACAAATGCTCTCATAAAAGCTAGAGAAGAGAAACTAGAGCGCGAAGCCTCTATTCCTAGAAAGCTAGAGGATGGTTGGGAGCCCATCATTAAGATGAAGGTTAAAGATTTTGATTGTAATGCCTTATGTGATCTTGGTGCAAGTATTTCCGTTATGCCTAAGAAAATCTATAATATGTTTGACTTGCCACCGCTGAAAAATTGTTATTTGGATGTTAATCTTGCTGATCATTCTACAAAGAAACCTTTGGGGAAAGTTGATAATGTTCGCATTACCGTTAACAATAACCTTGTCCCCGTTGATTTTTTTGTCTTGGATATTGAATGCAATGCATCTTGTCCCATTATATTGGGAAGACCTTTTCTTCGAACTGTTGGTGCTATCATTGATATGAAGGAAGGTAATATAAAATATCAATTTCCTCTCAAGAAAGGTATGAAACACTTCCCTAGAAAGAGAATGAAGTTACCTTTTGATTCTATTATTAGAACAAATTATGATGTTGATGCTTCGTCTCTTGATAATACTTGATACACACTTTCTGCGCCTAGCTGAAAGGCGTTAAAGAAAAGCGCTTATGGGAGACAACCCATGTTTTTACTGCAGTACTTGGTTTTTATTTTGTGTCTTGGAAGTTGTTTACTACTGTAGCAACCTCTCCTTATCTTAGTTTAGTGTTTTGTTGTGCCAAGTAAAGTCTTTGATAGTAAAGTTCATACTAGATTTGGATTACTGCGCAGTTTCAGATTTCTTTGCTGTCACGAATTCCGACCTGCCTCTCTGTAGGTAGCTCAGAAAAATATGCCAATTTACGTGCGTTATCCTAGGATATGTACGCAACTTTCATTCAATTTGGGCATTTTCATTTGAGCAAGTCTGGTGCCATTTTAAAATTCGTCTTTACGAACTGTTCTGTTTTGACAGATTCTGCCTTTTATTTCGCATTGCCTCTTTTGCTATGTTGGATGAATTTCTTTGATCCATTAATGTCCAGTAGCTTTATGCAATGTCCAGAAGTGTTAAGAATGATTATGTCACATCTGAACATGTTAATTTTTATTGTGCACTAACCCTCTAATGGGTTGTTTCGAGTTTGGTGTGGAGGAAGTTTTCAAGGATCAAGAGAGGAGTATGATGCAACATGATCAAGGAGAGTGAAAGCTCTAAGCTTGGGGATGCCCCGGTGGTTCACCCCTGCATATATCAAGAAGACTCAAGCGTCTAAGCTTGGGGATGCCCAAGGCATCCCCTTCTTCATCGACAACATTATCAGGTTCCTCCCCTGAAACTATATTTTTATTCCATCACATCTTATGTGCTTTGCTTGGAGCGTCGGTTTGTTTTTGTTTTTTTTTGTTTTGTTTGAATAAAATGGATTCTAGCATTCACTTTGTGGGAGAGAGACACGCTCCGCTGTAGCATATGGACAAGTATGTCCTTAGGCTCTACTCATAGTATTCATGGCGAAGTTTCTTCTTCGTTAAATTGTTATATGGTTGGAATTGGAAAATGATACATGTAGTAATTGCTATAAATGTCTTGGGTAATGTGATACTTGGCAATTGTTGTGCTCATGTTTAAGCTCTTGCATCATATGCTTTGCACCCATTAATGAAGAAATACATAGAGCATGCTAAAATTTGGTTTGCATATTTGGTCTCTCTAAAGTCTAGATAATTTCTAGTATTGAGTTTTGAACAACAAGGAAGACGGTGTAGATTCTTATAATGTTTACAATATGTCTTTTATGTGAGTTTTTCTGCACCGGTTCATCCTTGTCTTTGTTTCAAATAACCTTGCTAGCCTAAACCTTGTATCGAGAGGGAATACTTCTCATGCATCCAAAATACTTGAGCCAACCACTATGCCATTTGTGTCCACCATACCTACCTACTACATGGTATTTCTCCGCCATTCCAAAGTAAATTGCTTGAGTGCTACCTTTAAAATTCCATCATTCGCCTTTACAATATATAGCTCATGGGACAAATAGCTTAAAAACTATTGTGGTATTGAATATGTACTTATGCACTTTATCTCTTATTAAGTTGCTTATTGTGCGATAACCATGTTTCGGGGACGCCATCAACTATTCTTTGTTGAATATCATGTGAGTTGCTATGCATGTTCGTCTTGTACTGAAGTAAGAGAGATCTACCACCTTATGGTTAAGCATGCATATTGTTAGAGAAGAACATTGGGCCGCTAACTAAAGCCATGATCCATGGTGGAAGTTTCAGTTTTGGACATATATCCTCAATCTCATATGAGAAAATTAATTGTTGTTACATGCTTATGCATAAAAGAGGAGTCCATTATCTGTTGTCTATGTTGTCCCGGTATGGATGTCTAAGTTGAGAATAATCAATAGCGAGAAATCCAATGCGAGCTTTCTCCTTAGACCTTTGTACAGGCGGCATGGAGGTACCCCATTGTGACACTTGGTTAAAACATGTGCATTGTGATGATCCGGTAGTCCAAGCTAATTAGGACAAGGTGCGGGCACTATTAGTATACTATGCATGAGGCTTGCAACTTGTAAGATATAATTTACATGATACATATGCTTTATTACTACCGTTGACAAAATTGTTTCATGTTTTCAAAATCAAAGCTCTAGCACAAATATAGCAATCGATGCTTTTCCTCTATGGAGGACCTTTCTTTTACTTTTATTGTTGAGTCAGTTCACCTATTTCTCTCCACCTCAAGAAGCAAACACTTGTGTGAACTGTGCATTGATTCCTACATACTTGCATATTGCACTTATTATATTACTCTATGTTGACAATATCCATGAGATATACATGTTACAAGTTGAAAGCAACCGCTGAAACTTAATCTTCCGTTGTGTTGCTTCAATGCCTTTACTTTGAATTATTGCTTTATGAGTTAACTCTTATGCAAGACTTATTGATGCTTGTCTTGAAGTGCTATTCATGAAAAGTCTTTGCTATATGATTCATTGTTTACTCATGTCATATACATTGTTTTGATCGCTGCATTCACTACATATGCTTTACAAATAGTATGATCAAGGTTATGATGGCATGTCACTCCAGAAATTATCTTTGTTATCGTTTTACCTGCTCGGGACGAGCAGAACTAAGCTTAGGGATGCTGATACGTCTCCGACGTATCGATAATTTCTTATGTTCCATGCCACATTATTGATGATATCTACATGTTATATGCACACTTTATGTCATATTCGTGCATTTTACGGAACTAACCTATTAACAAGATGCCGAAGTGCCGATTCTGTTTTCTCGCTGTTTTTGGTTTCGAAATCCTAGTAACGAAATATTCTCGGAATTGGACGAAATCAACGCCCAGGGTCCTATTTTGCCACGAAGCTTCCAGAAGACCGAAGAGGAGACGAAGTGGGGCCACGAGGTGGCCAAACCCTAGGGCGGCGCGGCCTGGCCCTTGGCCGCGCCGACCTGTGGTGTGGGCCCCTCGTGCCGCCTCCTGACTTGCCCTTCCGCCTACTGAAAGCCTCCGTCGTGAAACCCCCAGTACCGAGAGCCACGATACGGAAAACCTTACTGAGACGCCGCCGCCGCCAATCCCATCTCGGGGGATTCAGGAGATCGCCTCCGGCACCCTGCCGGAGAGGGGATTCATCTCCCGGAGGACTCTACGCCGCCATGGTCGCCTCCGGAGTGATGTGTGAGTAGTCTACCCCTGGACTATGGGTCCATAGCTGTAGCTAGATGGTCGTCTTCTCCCCATTGTGCTTCATTGTCGGATCTTGTGAGCTGCCTAACATGATCAAGATCATCTATCTGTAATTCTATATGTTGCGTTTGTTGGGATCCGATGAATAGAGAATACTTGTTATGTTGATTATCAAAGTTATGTCTATGTGTTGTTTATGATCTTGCATGCTCTCGTTATTAGTAGATGCTCTGGCCAAGTTGATGCTAGTAACTCCAAGAGGGAGTATTTATGCTCGATAGTGGGTTCATGTCTCCGTGAATCTGGAGGGGTGACAAGAACCTCTAAGGTTTTGGATGTCTTGTTGCCACTAGGGATAAAACATTGGTGCTATGTTCAAGGATGTAGTCACCGATTACATTACGCGCAATACTTAATGCAATTGTCTGTTGTTAGCAACTTAATACTGGAGGGGGTTCGGATGATAACCTGAAGGTGGACTTTTTAGGCATAGATGCATGGTGGATAGCGGTCTATGTACTTTGTCGTAATGCCGAATTAAATCTCACAATACTCATCATAATATGTATGTGCATGGTCATGCCCTCTCTATTTGTCAATTGCCCAACTGTAATTTGTTCACCCAACATGCTGTTTATCTTATGGGAGAGACACCTCTAGTGAACTGTGGACCCCGGTACAATTCTCTATACTGAAATACAATCTACTGCAATACTTGTTCTACTGTTTTCTGCAAACAATCATCATCCACACTATACATCTAATCCTTTGTTACAGCAAGCCGGTGAGATTGACAACCTCACTTGTTTCGTTGGGGCAAAGTACTTTGGTTGTGTTGTGCAGGTTCCACGTTGGCGCCGGAATCTCTGGTGTTGCGCCGCACTACATCCCGCCGCCATCAACCTTCAACGTGCTTCTTGACTCCTACTGGTTCGATTAAACCTTGGTTTCTTACGAGGAAACTTGCCGCTGTGCGCATCACACCTTCCTCTTGGGGTTCCCAACGGACGTGTCAACTACACGCATCAAGCAAATTTACGGCGCCGTTGTCGGGGAGATCAAGACACGCTGCAAGGGGAGTCTCCACTTCCCAATCTCTTTACTTTGTTTTTGTCTTGCTTAGTTTTATTTACTACTTTGTTTGCTGCACTAAATCAAAATACAAAAAAATTAGTTGCTAGTTTTACTTTATTTGCTATCTTGTTTGCACTCTATATCAAAAACACAAAAAAATTAGTTACTTGCATTTACTTTATCTAGTTTGCTTTATTTACTACTGCTAAAATGGCCACTCCTGAAAATACTAAGTTGTGTGACTTCACAACCACAAATAATAATGATTTCTTATGCACACCTATTGCTCCACCCTGCTACTACAGTGAGAATTCTTTGAAATTAAACCTGCTTTATTGAATCTTGTTATGCGAGAGCAATTTTCTGGTATTAGTTCTGATGATGCTGCTGCCCATCTCAATAATTTTGTTGAACTATGTGAAATGCAAAAGTATAAGGATGTAGATGGTGATATTATAAAATTAAAATTGTTTCCTTTCTCATTAAGAGGAAGAGCTAAAGATTGGTTGCTATATCTGCCTAAGAATAGTATTGATTCATGGACTAAATGCAAGGATGCTTTTATTGGTAGATATTATCCCCCTGCTAAAATTATATCTTTGAGGAGTAGCATAATGAATTTTAAACAATTAGATACTGAACATGTTGCACAAGCTTGGGAAAGAATGAAATCTTTGGTTAAAAATTGCCCAACACATGGACTGACTACTTGGATGATCATCCAAACCTTCTATGCATGACTAAATTTTTCTTCGCGGAATTTATTGGATTCAGCTGCTGGAGGTACCTTTATGTCCATCACTCTTGGTGAAGCAACAAAGCTTCTTGATAATATGATGATCAACTACTCTGAATGGCACACGGAAAGAGCTCCACAAGGTAAGAAGGTAAATTATGTCGAAGAAACCTCTTCCTTGAGTGATAAGATTGATGCTATTATGTCTATGCTTGTGAATGATAGGACTAATGTTGATCCTAATAATGTTCCGTTAGCTTCATTGGTTGCACAATAAGAACATGTTGATATAAACTTCATTAAAAATAATAATTTCAACAACAATGCTTACCGGAACAATTCTAGTAATAACTATAGGCCATATCCTTATAATAATGGTAACGGTTATGCTAATTCTTATGGGAATTCTTACAATAATAATAGGAACACACCCCTGGACTTGAAGCTATGCTTAAAGAATTTATTAGTACACAAACTGCCTTTAACAAATCTGTTGAAGAAAAGCTTGGGAAAATTGATATACTTGCTTCTAAAGTCGATAGTCTTGCCTCTGATGTTGATCTTTTGAAATCGAAAGTTATGCCTAATAGGGATATTGAAAATAAAATTGTTACTACAGCAAATGCCATCCAAGTTAGAATTAATGAGAATATAAGATTAATGGCTGAATTGCGTGCTAGGTGGGATAGAGAAGAAAATGAAAAACTAGCTAAAGAGAAGAATGTAGCTAAAGTTTGGACCATTACCACCACTAGTAATGCTAATGCTACACATGTTGCTGCACCTCCTACTATTGATAATAAAAGAATTGGTGTTAGCAATGTTTCCACTTCTAATGCAAAGCGCAGAAACCGCTCGAAACCGCTAAAACCGCTGAAATTGCTTGTGATAAAACTCGCTGAGATTTTTTCCAACATTGGGGATGATGATCCCATTTCTTTAGATTATAATGGTTTAAATTTTGATGATTGCAACATCTCTGAAGTTATAAAGTTCTTACAAAAACTTGCTAAAAGTCCTAATGCTAGTGCTATAAATTTGGCTTTCACGCAACATATTACAAATGCTCTCATAAAAGCTAGAGAAGAGAAACTAGAGCGCGAAGCCTCTATTCCTAGAAAGCTAGAGGATGGTTGGGAGCCCATCATTAAGATGAAGGTTAAAGATTTTGATTGTAATGCCTTATGTGATCTTGGTGCAAGTATTTCCGTTATGCCTAAGAAAATCTATAATATGTTTGACTTGCCACCGCTGAAAAATTGTTATTTGGATGTTAATCTTGCTGATCATTCTACAAAGAAACCTTTGGGGAAAGTTGATAATGTTCGCATTACCGTTAACAATAACCTTGTCCCCGTTGATTTTGTTGTCTTGGATATTGAATGCAATGCATCTTGTCCCATTATATTGGGAAGACCTTTTCTTCGAACTGTTGGTGCTATCATTGATATGAAGGAAGGTAATATAAAATATCAATTTCCTCTCAAGAAAGGTATGGAACACTTCCCTAGAAAGAGAATGAAGTTACCTTTTGATTCTATTATTAGAACAAATTATGATGTTGATGCTTCGTCTCTTGATAATACTTGATACACACTTTCGCGCCTAGCCGAAAGGCGTTAAAGAAAAGCGCTTATGGGAGACAACCCATGTTTTTACTACAGTACTTGGTTTTTATTTTGTGTCTTGGAAGTTGTTTACTATTGTAGCAACCTCTCCTTATCTTAGTTTAGTGTTTTGTTGTGCCAAGTAAAGTCTTTGATAGTAAAGTTCATACTAAAGTTCATACTAGGCGTGCAGGGGTGGGCTGAGGCGACGGCACACGCGCGTGCTCTGGCGCGTCCAGGACGGTGTTCGTGCGCGCTCACCGCGTGACTGGCATCGTTCTGGCGTGTCTGGGCGTGCGGCATTCTGGCCAAGGGCGTGCGTTTCTTCGGTCAGGGCTGGTACGAGCATGCTCAGGGAAGTGTGGGTGTGCTTGCTGACATGATAAGGCTGGCCAGAGAGGGGTAGAGAGGATGAGTGGCATTGGGGTGGCATGGTGCACGGCATGGATGAAAATGGTGATCATTCTCCACTTTAATCAGTGCAAAAGGACTTGTTCTGATGCAGAGGGGGTACATGAGGTTGATGATCACAAATGGAAAGTGGTGGAGGCAAAAATCCAGAGGTTAAAAGGGTGTGTGTGCATTTGGAAATTATGCCTGCCAAGTGTTCGATGATATGGCCGCATGAAGATTTTTGTCAAATTTTGGAAATCTTTTTGGTGAATCTCATTCATATATTCAGAGAGGTAGAATGGTGGTGGTGGTCAATTTGGTGAAGGTTTGCAAGATTTCAAAAATGGGGTGATCTTCTCTTTGATTCAAAGTCTCATCTTGTCTCTTCTATTCTGGTCAACTTAGGCAGAGTCAACACTGGTGGTCAACATCAAAGTGGTTCACCTTGACATGGTCTTGGATGAGGTGGAGAGAGTTGACCAAGTTTAGTTTAGGAAACTTCCAAACCAGGGGTGCAAAGTGGGTAAGATAATATAAATGGGCAAAGTGACCATTATCACATGTTAGTTGAATTTGAATTCTTCTTTGATTTGAATTGGGTTTCTTTGATTCAAAAGGGTGTGTTATTGATATATAAGTGTTTTACAAACATTGGCACAAGCAAAGGTGGCCTTGGTTGAAGATTTGCAAAATTGGCTAAAGTGTATGTGAGTGAAAATGGAATTTTCTCACTATTTCATTTCTCTCTTTTTGATTTAATTTTTCTTGACTCCAAGGTGATCCTTATTAGTTTAGGAACATTTCCAAACCATTGAAACCATTCCAAAGGTCTAGTTCAAAGATTTGCAAAAATGGCCATAAACACATGTATGTGATATTCCAATTTTTCTTATTTTCTTCTTTTATTTATCTTGCTTTACTTGGGCAAGGTCTAGGTTCCAATTTAGTGTGAGATTATGTTTAGAGATGGTTTCACACCATTTGATCAAGGTATAAATGCATAGGTCAAGGTTTGGGTAAAATGGCTATGTGCCACATATGCCTCTATGCATATGTTGCATTTGATTTTTAAGTTGACTTGGCGACCCAATTGATGTTGTTGAGTGCTGAAATGGTATAGAGGAGTGATCCAACCATTTACAACAGGTCCTAGGGTCAAGATCCTTAAATTCACAAATTTGCTATTTTACTCTCATATGCCTCTATGGCATTTTTAGTTTCTTTTTATTTTCTTTGGTTTCCACTTGGATTTGGTTTGATAAGCACTAGGTAAGGTTTATGAAGGTTTTCCAAACCTCTAAACAAAGTGGAAAGGCCTAGGGTAAAGTTTTCCAAAAATAGCCATAGGCACATATGCCTTTTTCTTATTTAATTTCTTTTTATTTTGTTTTAACTTGGATGGTGAAAAGAGGGGTGAGGTTTAGGGTTTAAGATCATTTCAAATACTAATTAAACAATTATGACAATAGCACAAGAATTAAGAATGATCACTAGGTATCAAACTTAATTCAATAAAAGTTTTTGTTGGTTCCAAAATTTGGAAAAAGGGAAAGTCATTTTCTTTGTTTTGAAATTGTTGGGATGTTACAGGTTAGGGCTAGGGTTAGGGTTTAGGGTTATAGATAAACCTTATAGTGCTCCGATTCATATTACTTGATGATAATATAGATGTATCTGGACACATTTTAGTTATAGATACATCCATTTTAGCATCAAGTAGTATGAACCAGAGGTTGTAGGATCGGAAGTTTTTCTTGTATGGTTATTTTATTTCAAGGATTGATTTCCGTACTAGCTAGTATTCTTCCAAACAAACTTTGAATTACGCTAAATTATATAGGAAATCTAACGCATATCCCCATATGTATATACCTCTACTTCATGTGGTGGAATCAAACAAACCATGGTTAGGGTTATGGTTAGAGTTAGGGTTAGGGGTTAGGGCCGGGTTAGGGTTTAGGGTTAGGGTTTAGGGTTAGGGTTAGGGTTAGGGTTTAGGGCTAGGGTTAGGGTTTAGGGGGTTAGGGTTAGGGTTTAAGGTTTACGGTTTAGGGTTATTTAGGGTTAGGTTTATAGATAAACCTTTGTTGTGCTCTGATTCATATTACTTGATGATAATATAGATGTATCTTGACACATTTTAGTTATAGATACATTTGTTTTAGCATGAAGTAGTATGAATCACAGGCAGTAGGATCGGAAGGTTTTCTTGTATGGTTACTTGTATGGTTAGGGTTAGGGTTAGGGTTAGGGTGTAGGGTTAGGGTTAGGGTTTAGGGTTAGGGATAGGGTTTAGTGTTAGGGTTAGTGTTTAGTGTTAGGGTTAGGGTTTTAGGTTTAGGGTTTAGGGTTTTTTAGGGTTAGGGTTCATAGATAAACCTCGTAGTGCTCCGATTCATATCACTTGATGCTAATATAGATGTATCTGGACACATTTTAGTTATAGATACATCCATTTTAGCATCAAGTAGTATAAATCAGAGGCAGTAGGATCGGAAGCATTTCTTGTATGGTTATTAATTTTATTTCAAGGATTTATTTCCGTACTAGCTAGTATTCTTCCAAACAAACTTTCAATTACGCTAAATTTCATTGGAAAATCTAACACATATCCACCCATATGTATATACCTATATTTCATGTGGTGGAATCAAACAAACTATGGTTAGGGTTAGGGTTAGGGTTAGGGGTGGGGTTAGGATTAGGGTTTAGGGTTTAGGGTGAGGGTTAGGGCTAGGGTTAATGTTAGGGTTTAGGGTTTAGGGGTAGGGTTAGGGTTAGGGTAGGGTTTAGGGAGTTAGGGTTAGGGTTTATGGGTTTAGGGTTAGGGTTTAGGGTTTAGGGTTAGGGTACACGTTGTGTCTATGGGAGGTGAGGTGAGGTGGGATGCATGGGGCAGGGTGGGGTCAATGTGGGTGTCGTGGGTGGGATTGGAGATTGAGGCTCCCATGCGTGAGGTCCTACACTTCAGTGAGCACAAGTCACGTGCGGTAGGTACGCAAACTCCCCCTCTCTCTCCAATCATCCACCTCCGCTTGCTGCCGGTTTTGGCATGGCATTTATAGCTCAGCTCGGAGGCCATGGTGTGCAGGCTCTGTAGCCAAGGCGATTCAGTCGCGCCAAGTTGTTCGTCCCCGGCTGCGACGAGGATCAATCCGGGCGGTGGCTGCTGATGACCCGATCGCATTACTTGCTTTCAGCCTGGGGTCCACCATGTAAAAGTTAGGTATTCAGATGTAATTTACTGTTTATTTTATGTCCTGTTGTAAACTGTGCTCTGATGCGTATTGCAAGTCTGGTTTGACTCGCTCGCTCGCACCTGCTGCGCGCTGACAAACCTTGCACAACAGTCAACATCACCCGAAAAATGGGAGACACTATAAAAAACAGCGGCCCCGTTAATGCTCTCCCTTCGTCTCCTTCCGTGTGATCCCTCTTCCTCCGAGTTTCACTGGACGGGCAAACACACATGTGCTGCATAGTAATAATGAAAAAGAAAAAGATCGACCTACGAATATATGATTAAATAGGTTAAACTAGTGTTTTGCCCACTACTACAGATCAAGTTCTAAACAATCCAACTACGTGGTTCGATTTTGGCCTAGTAATATAAAATTAAATAAGTTGAACTAGTATTCCTCTAAAAATAATTTTGGTATGCATTGTTGGTTACTTTTAGCCAGAGTGCTTACTCCCTCCTTTAGGGATTATAATGCCAGCATGCATCCCTAGATCATCAATTTAATTACCACATAATATGAATTTTATGGCACAATAATTATATCATTACAAACTAGACCATCGGAACTTTTCAATCATATATTTTGTGTAATATATATCGTCTATTATGTTGGTCAATATGACAACATAGGTATACTTGTCTGCCTTCTAATATCCCTAACGGATGTATAGTACATCACAAAATTTTGACTTCTTGCTTTGCTTTGCTTTGCCATTTTACGATTTTGTCGAACCATCTTTGGCTTGATTTCAAATATAGGTCAAACTATCGGTGTCTACTATGTGTTATACTACCTCCGTCCCAGTTTATAGGGCTTACGCGTATCTCTAGGTTCTCAATTTGGCCAACATAATATCAGTTGTACAACACAAAAATTATATCATTAGAAAGTAGAACACACGAGCTGTGTAATGATATATATTTTGTAATATATATCTTGTATTATCATTGTTAAATTTACAACCTAGGAACACACGTAAGTCCAATGAACTGGGACGGAGGGAGTACTTGGATGCAGCGCACACGCATGTTTAGCCATTAATTATTTTTGGCTTCCACGCATCTTTGTGGGCATGTCCATGTATTTACCTTTTTTGAATTGTATTTCATGTACCCTTCCTCCCAATTAAATTTGAAATAAAACTGAGGGGACGAATTTGTTCCTTTTGGATGCATCGCTCGTATTTGCAAGTTTTTTGGGGGTCCCGCAAATTCAGGGTAGCATCATGCCCCCCTTCCCAAGCAACACAAACAGAGTTCAACACAACCTAATTAAGCAAAGGTTCAACACAAACAGTTCAACAACCCCTAATTAAGCTAATAGGTTCACCACAAACGCTGCTGAGCAGCAAACATAAACAGAGTTCAACAAAATATGCCGCTTTTGAAGTAGTAGCAGAGACAAACATGCACAACAGTTATTTACCATCTTCTTCCTGTCGCCTCCTCCTGGTCCCGCTTTTTCTGCTTCTTGCTGCCCATACCTTTAACCTTCGATGGCTTGGGCTTGGGAGGAGGCACACGAACGGTCTCGATAGCTTGGTTCAATTTCTTTCTTAGGAATACCCCATAGGCCATGTGGTTGGCTATGAAGCCGGATCGGTTAAATGTTTCCCCAACATTGACACACAATAGGACCCATAGCCTTTGAAAATCCACCTTTATGCTCCTCGTGCAGAAGGGGAAGCTGTTCCTGGCACCAGTCCAGGGTTCACTCCAATACTTGTTAAACTTCCCCGCCTTAAGCTTGTTGAGAGTGGTCCTGGCCTTCCTATGACGCGACTCGACATTGCTGTCAACATCATCAGTAGCAACCTGATACATCCAAATAAATAGGTGAAGCAAATATGTAGCAGTTGCAACTAATAATGAATATGAATCCTAAAAAGATTCTGACGCTAATTCAAAACCCTATAGCGCAAAAAATAACAACAAGGGAGAGACCATAGCGCAAATCGATCTAGGGCTATGTTGAATAAGGGAGAGAGGTGAATTGGAACATACTTCCTCCTCATCGTCGATGATATTCTTGTCGAAGGTCGGCGGCGGCGGCTCAAAGATGAGATCAACCTCGTCATCGTCATCTAGCGGATGCTTCCCAAGAGAATGGACCCATCTACCAACAACATCAGATGCCGATAAGCGACGGATGGCCCGACCTTCGGCAATGGCCTAAGCTTCGTCTTTGGCATCCGCTGCGTCGATGATCGCCGCCCTTGCGGCCATGCATGCTGTGGTCGCGGCTCTGGCCGCCTCCTCTGCGGCTAAGGCCAGCCGCGCGGCCTTCGCTTTCACTGCATCTATGGCGTCGGTTGGGTTCTCCATCGATGGAATGGGAAGGGGAGGCGAAGAGAGGGTTTTTCCTAGTCCGCGTAGAGAGGGAGAAGTGGGGATGTGAAATGGATAACTGATGTATTTCAAGATTTGGGAGACATAGCATGAACGGTCAGATGGACAGCGCGTGGGCGCATTACCTCACAACTGCCTCCATCCCAGAAATTGCGTACGTGTGGGTTTTCAAGGCATATTAAGGATTTTATTATTACATTATCATCGACCATCTCTCACATCTTTAGCTAAGTGCATGTAGTAAATAAGAAAACCATATTATGCTAAATACTACTACCTCCATCCCAAAGCGTAAGGCTTATATTATTTTTAGAAAGTCAAACAATGTCAAGGTAAACTAAGATTTTACCAAAAATCATTATCATGCAAAATAGAAAATTAATATCAAATCACAGACATTAAAAAATATTTTGGTCTGGTACCTACGTCATGTGCTGGGTTTGGGCCAACTCTCCTGCTTGTAGGCCCCACCACATTTTTTTATATCTTTTGGTCCTTATCCCCTTCGCTCATGCTAGCAGCTACCAGCCATTGCTACACCAGCGAGGTGATATCTATGAGAGGCACGGTTTTAGTAAGACATCAAGTTGTAGATATCTAACGATGATAAAGAGGCCTCTCTGATTGAGATTGAGCTCTCTCTTGTGTTTGGGCTCCAATGGTTGAGGTGAGTAACAACTGCAATGACAGAGGTTTGTGTTGGATGTAGGCATTGGGATAGAATTAATTTGCACAGAGATGTGTACATGGACAAGGCATAGTACATATATCGGACACGAAGTCGAGTGTATATAGCTCCCGAATAAACTAATGGAAAGATAGATTGGCTCAGGCAAATTTTCTAATCCATAGATGGACCCCGCATTACTATACAGGCATTAACTACATTGTGGTGGCCGGTGCCCAATTTTTTTGTCAGGGCTTCGCTGCTTAGGGAATCCACAATGTTGCTATTGCCAAATCTTACACAATGGTGAATTTGTCTTCGGTGTGAAATATAGAAAAAGCTCCACAATGTAGTGGTTCCAAATATTTATAACATGGGTCCCGCCATCAAGCTAAAATAACACATAAAGCCAATATAGAACTACTCTCACAATATAGGAAACTAGTTCCAAATGCCAAAAGTGAAATTTAGCATCGGAGCACCTACTTGCTCTGGTTCCCTATTTTTCTGGTTTTAGAACTACCTCTACAATGTATGGAACTAGTTCCAAAAGCCAAAAATCAAATATGGAACCACTTTTGGCTACACGTTAGGTGCCAACCTTTTGAGTTTTGTCCTTTTGGGTCATCGGCCACACTGTGGAGGGCCGACTTGCAAATATCTCATATAGTCATTTATTTAGATGGACTACCCTATAACCCTAGCCCTTCGCTCTCTTCCCACTCTCAGGATTATACTTGGTGCCGCTGCTCGCGCATACATTAATCTGTTGCCGGAGTCGCCAGTTCCGGCGCCAGGGCTCATTCGGCGTGTGCGCGGGCACGGCGGCTCTTCCTAGCGCCCTTCCTCGTGTTCCCGTCGCGAGATCTGGTGGCGCGGAGGAGGTGGCCAGGTAATCGATGAGGAGGGTGAGTCGTGCGCACAACGGTTCGTCACCGGCGGGTCGATCCTTGGGAGGCACTGTACTGGATGTTCCAGATCCCGACTTCCCGCCGACTCAAGGTATAAATCATTGTATTACCGGCCGTCGTGCCAAACTTCTGATGAACTGGGTTTTCTGCATTGCCGTTGTACACATAAAATAGTTGTTTTGTTTTTGCTCAGCCATGTCGGGAGTCGCTCATTTCGGTGACACTGCACAAAAGAGATTTGTCCGTATGCATCGCCAATTCTCTCACCTGGGTATATTTATATTTAATGGAAACTTTATCTAGCCAGCCATTTTTGTACTACTACATTATTAGTTTTTCGCATAGATGTAAATATTTTCTTAACCTGTAAAACCAGAAATGATGTTTGTTTCGAATGCAAAAATCCTGAACTTGTAACAAGACTAATTCTTGTGCCCTCTCTTCCAGGCAAACTCTAACAGAAAAGACATTGAGGATGGCGTAGAGAAGCAACAAAGAAATTATACATCACCTGTTTAGGGATTTTTTTCGGCTTTCACATCGCTTGATTTTGTTTTTGGAATCCAGATGATGTACTTCACCTGTGCAATTATACACCCGGAGCTCCTGGCTGGGCACAGGCAGAACTAAGTTTGAAGGTGTCTCGTCTTGCAAGAAGATATAGGAACTTGTAATTCATGAACACACTCATGAGAAGGTCCTAATAAGTGATGTAGGAGGACGAGTTTCCACAAGAAGGCAATTGACTAACTTTAGCAATTATCATGCTTATATCTCCTTTGGAGAAACTTCCATAAGTAAATTGTAAAGCGGGCGTGCCGGAATCGCCCGGCGGCTGGGTGTTGCAGGTTATGTATATTTGCATCACGTGGTGCAAATTATACATCGCATTGTAATTTTTTGGGGATGTTTTGTACATTACAACATGCGCTTTTGCTCATTTTTTTGGGGCTAATGTGATTTATATTAACTGTTTTTTTGACAAATACATCATCTGTTGGACACGTGCTCTAATGATCAAAATGATTTTCCTATCATATGAATCAAAGGAGAGCTATTTTAAGAAATTCAAACTATGTCAAGTTTGACTATATTTTTACCACAAATCATTAACGTGCAAAATACAAAATCAATATCATTACATAGATAATGCAATATATTTTCGTATGGTATCAACATTATGGTCCCGGATGATAGCAAGCAAATGTTGTCCGTGCAAGCCCTATGAACTGGACGGACGTAGTATTTTGCACCACTGTTGTCAAGTAAGAACCTCTATTGATGATCAATTAATGCGGCAATGCATCAGGCAATGACAACATACTATGTGATAAGCATATAACCTCCATTCATGATAAATTAACGCGACAATGCATCAGGCAATGACACCATACTATGTGATAAGCATATGAAATGATCTAGTCTCACATGCTTGAGGCACCATAAGGAAAAATTACATAAGTGTCAGACATGGTAAGCAAGTTTAGCCATATTGCAACAAGATGATTACTTATACAATGGGAAAAGCTACTCCTCATCACTGTCGATATCTGGAAAATGTTCATGCTCATCTACGTAATTGTCACATGTGTCATCAACTTCATCTCCATTGTCATTATCAACCTTGCTTTTATTTTTGTTCATCAGGTCAACCGCTGGAACACGCCGGTGTGGATCTGTTCTTAAATTTGCAGTAGGTACGACTTGTTCCGTTCCTACAGCGTATGTGTCATGTCCTTGTTGCTGACCAGCTGGTTCCTGCTCTTGATAGACATCTGCATCATATCTTACACCTTCATTTTCACTAACATTGTAGAGATGGCGATGGTTTTATGTTTGGACAATTTTCCAACCCTTATTAGCTAGGTCTTTGTCAGTAAAATAGAAGATCTTTTTAGCCTGAGTAGTCAGAATATAATCAGCATCCTTCTTAGCGAGCTTTCCCACATTGATGCTCTTGAAGTACCCATCATTCTTGATCCGATCTTTTCCTTGCATAAACCAATCACCTTTAAAAATAACAACTGACCTGTTACAATGGTACTGTAAACAAATAATCTCCTTAAGGGTTCCAAAGTAATCACTGTGATCACTGTTTGTGGGATTTCTGGCACAGGTTAACATGATTCCACTGTTCTGTGTCTTCTTATTCGCATCACGACTGGTAGTGCTAAATCGAACCCCATTAACTATGCATGATGTGTATTTCTTGACCCTGAAATCCGGAGAACAGCCCAACGCGAAGATATCCAGATTTACATTAATTCCTCTTTTCATCTCCTCCTTAAGGTGCAACACCACAAGCAAAGAAATACATGACAAATCTACAGTGACAATAGATATAAAAATAGATCTAGCAACACGTAAACGAAGAGCGAAAACTAACCTCTTTCTTGAACCAGTCCACAAATCATGTTCTCAGTACTGTGTCGATGTCTCGAACCCTTTGCTGGGTTAATTCATTTCTGTATCGACTATTTTTTTAAGTCAGTTGTCCAGACATAATTAAGTACGGATGTATGGAAGTAGGCAAGCTAGCTAATATGTGAAAACATACCGTCTATATTGGACCATTTCATCACTGTTGTGCAAAACATACCACACCATTTTTTAACTTCTTCAGGATCTTCAACATCATAATCGCATGCCGAAACAAATTTAACTCCGTGCCCAAAAACTTCAACATCATAGGCATCATGATCTTCAAAAGCTGAATTTCTTGGTTCCTTGTTATACACTGTCTGGACATCAACCATGTATCTCGAGCAAAATGTGAGACATTCATCCACAATATATCCCTCAGCAATAGAACCTTCTGGCCGTGCCCAGTTCCTCAGATAGCGTTTCAAAGTGTACAGCCGCATTTCAACTGGGTACATCCACCCATAATGCACATGGCCTCTTAGGCGTGCCTCTTCAGGTAAATGCACTGCTAGGTGCACCATCACATCAAAGAAAGCTGGGAGAAAATGCACTCTAGCCTGCACAAGATCCTAGAGGTCTGTACCTCCAGATCTTTCAGCACGGTCTTGTTTATAGTTTTGCTGCACAGTACCCTGAAAAACCTGCCTAACTGAGCAATTGCCTCATATATATCTTTACTTACTTGTCCTCTCAATCCAGCAGCTAAGATGGTTTGCAAAAGAATGTGACAATCATGAGTTTTGAGGCCTTGTACCTTGATCCCATCATGACTTACACATTTTGCAAAGTTCGAAGCATATTCATCTGGAAACCTCAACTCCTGTAGGAATTTGCAGAATGCACGCCCAAGTTCTCGAGAAAGGGAATATGGAGCCTCTGGCCACTCATAGTAGTCATCCGAGTCCTTCTTCGTCAATTGTACATGTTTTAGAACATTCAAGTTATTCTTCGTGATGTCGAAACTAGCATTAAGGGTGTCCTTATTTTTCGAATCAATTTGAGAATTGTTCCAAGAAGATTGTCACAAATATTTTTCTCAATGTGCATGACATCAAGATTATGTCTCAGCTTCAAGGTGGGCCAGTACTCCAAGTCCCACAAACTCATTATCCGGGCCCAAATTGGCGCACATTTGGGATCACTTTTCTTTGTTTGTGGTGGGCTGCCCTAGGTCTCGGAGTGGCAGGATCGCTAAATTTTACTACTGTCTGCTTTTTTATTTTTACCTTGCTGGCTGGCTGACCTCTGATCTTTTTCATGGCTGCACTTTCCTTCCTTTTCATGGCTGCTTCTGCCTTCTTTTTCATGGCTGCCACTTGTAATTCCTCGGGCGAAAGCTGTCTAACCTTCTCCAACAATTCTTTCAGCTCAACTGCAGTGAAACGACGTGGCTTCTGATGATTATCGTGAGCATGTAGATAATATTGCCTTTGCGCATACGATGTTTCTTTGGAAGGAAACGGAAGTGCCCAAAATACCCAATTTTTCCTTTTAGTGATCTTGAAAAGGATCTTTGTCATAGTGAATACAAGCAGCATAGCCTTTTGTAGTACGTCCTGAAAGAGTGCACAGAGCTGGGTAGTCGTGAATACACCAAAGAACTGATGCTTTAAGAGAAAACATTTTATCTGATAGAGCATCAGCTGTATCCACACATTTCCAAAGTAATTATAATTCTTCCATAAGAGGCTCTAGAAAGACATTAAAGTCCTTCCCAGGTGATTCAGGGCCTCGAATCAGCAAGGACATCATGAAATTTGACTACTCAATACACCCCAAGGTGCAAAGTTGTATGGAATAACAAAGACATGCCACATGATGTATCTTTTGCCCATGTTGTTATAGGGATTGATCCCATCAGTAGCAAGGCCAAGTCTAATGTTCCTGGCATCTGCAGCAAAGTATGGCCAATTTTTGTCAAAGTCTTCCCAGGCCTCGCCGTCAGCTGAATGGCTCATTTCACCCAAATCTTGTCCTTCCTTAGGCTTTCTGTATAACTTGTGCCACTATGCTTCTTGATTATTTTGTCGTAGAAAAAATCCTCTGCAGCCTAGTTATCAATGGAAAATGCCTCAACACTTTCTGCGGAGTCTTCTTTGCTTCAACAGTTTTCCATCTTGACTCGCCGCACATGAGGCAATTATCAAAGTCGGCATATTCCTTTCTGAAGAGAATGCAATTTTTGATGCACACATGTATTGAAATGTATCCAAGCCCTAATTTATCGATAACAGCCTTCGCTTCATGGTATGTTCTTCGGAGTGTATTAGCAGGTGGAAATGCTTCACGCAAGATCTGAAGGATGTCAATAAATGCAGAATTGGTGATCAAATGCTTTGACTTCCATTAAATAATTGTAACCAGAAAGGAGAATCTCGTGAACGAGGAACATCCAGGATAAAAAAAAGTCTAAGTTCAGCCTCTTTCTTCAAAGCCTCATAGAATGAATTCTTTTCTTCCATAGTATTGGGAATAAAATTTGAGTCATCTTCATCATCGTTGTTTCCATTCCCATTTCCGTACCCATTTGCCCAAGCTTCCTGGTCTGCTAGTAAGTCATCTAATCGCGCATTGAAAGGAGAATGCACTCCGACTCACCTTCAATAATAATTGCATCAGCATCTTCTTTATGATATATCCACCGACTATAGGTTGAAGCCATGCAGTTTAATAACAAGTGTCGCTGCACAACTATCTGAGATTTGCGAGACTGATTACAACACAAGTTACAGGGGCAGTATATGAGTTCAGTAGGACTGTATCTAGCTCTGATGAAGTCCACAAAACTATTCACACCAGCCACATATTCGGGTGTAAATAGTATACCATTCATCACCCATCTTCTATCCATCTGGTCAACAATTAATGTTCATAATGTTAGAACGGTTCACATGTCACAAGTTATTCATAAAATCATATATATCTACATACATAATCTATATCGTATTAAAATATACTTTATGATGGATACGATGGTGTTAATTTGAGACTCTAAATGTTGATAGTTTTTGGCATAAATATGGTAAAAGTTCACCCGGCGGTTAATTTGACTTCAAAAATCTTATAAAGATTTTGGCATACAGGGAGTACAGTAATATACTACTCCATAAAGAATGGATCGAGGGACTATATGCTAGGGACTTACTGTGGCTGCAGGAGAGCAAAAACAGAGATTTGTCGGGGGCATTCTGGCGATAGTAAAGAGGTTCACGCCATGGAAGGCGACGGCGATAGATCCGCTCTCGCGTGCCAGAGAGCGTCGAAGTAATACGGCGGTGCGGCCGGCAATGGATCTACTAAGCTCATCGTCCCTGGCTATTCTCCCGCCGTGAACTAAACAATGTGGTGAACCATGAACTAAACAATTTGGCGATTTCCCCTCCCGCCGAATACTGTTTGTAAGGAGCGAACACTGTGTTTTATTCAAGGTGTCTCCCGCCGCTTTCACTAGCTGGGGCGCACGGGTAAGCAACTTGTTCGGCCAAGGCCTGCTACTGAGAAAGAAGACAAAGCCTCCTAAATCTGGCCCAAAAGATCCAGAGTAGCCCCACACCCAATACAACCAATACAAATAGGCCGATAGCAGCCCAGCCCAAAAATAGTTTTACGAAATAAGCCTTCGTTGTCATCAAACCTGCTTATTTTGAACCCGTGGGCCTGACGGCAACGGTAGCCGGGACCCACGTAGGCCCAACATATTATGTAGGCCCACCAAGCTCTGGCATGCGGGGCCACGCGTCGAGAATTGACACATCTCCATGTGGGCCCGATGGGAATGGCACGTGGGACCCATGTAGGAACGACAAAGTATGTAGGCCCAGCAAGCTTTGATACGAGGTCCCACCAATCTCTGACATGCGGGGCCTCCAATGCTCTAACATGCGGGGCCACGCCACATCGATGTGTGGGACCGACTAGAATGGAACCTGGGACCCACGTAGGCTCGATGTATTATGTAGGCCCAGCAGGCTCTGACATGCGGCCCCCGCAGATTTCTGTCATGCCGGACCCACCAAAACTCTAAGAGAAGGGTCCGAGCAGGCTTTGACATGCGGCCCCCACAGATCTCTGTCATGCAGGACCCACCAAAACTGTCAGAGAAGGGTCCCAGCTGGCTCTGACATGCGGCCCCATCAGATCTCTGGCATGCCGGACCCACCAAAAATCTCAGAGAAGGGTCCCAGCAGGCTCTGACCTACGGGGCCATGCGTCCAGAATTGACGGCATGCAGACACTTGTGCTGGAACGTGCGGGAAAAAATGGCATGGCAACTGACATGTGGAACCCATGTTGGTGGTAGTGACAGTTCTGGGCCACTTTGCATGCTGGGAGGCTTTCAGTATGGGCGGCCCCACGCAGGTGGGTCGTGTCGGCACCTGACATGTGGGCCCGAGTGGTGTAGGCCAGGTACATGTGTGCAGACAGTGGTTGTCTCCCCTTACAAATATGGGTCCCAGTGTTGCAGGCCTTGGACTGTTGTGCGGGCAGACACAAAAGTACGTGAATAGAAGCGTGCAGAGTGTCGGTCAGGTGTGTCCACCGGCCCGAAGCCCAGTTGTTGTGACGCCCGACCACTGCTGACTCAGCAATTCGGGCCGCCAACCACCCGCGACGCTCATTTCTGCAAGATCATTGACGTTTAGACCTCACCCGTCACTATTTTTTCGGGCCGAGTTGCCCAAATCGCCATCTGTGATGCGAAAACGCCCTATCGTCATAGAAAAATACAATCAATGACGGATTTCCAAACCATCAGTATCATACCGTCATTAAAGACCCATATTTTACAAGTGCGCCAAGTTCATACATCATCGTCATCAAGCCACGCTGCCACGCGACGACCTTTAAGTATACTCCGACGACCAGATCGGCCCTCTTCCCCAACATCGGCCTAGCACCGACGAGGCGAAGCCACTCCACCGACTTGTCTTTTCTTCGATGAAGCGAACCATTTCTTGCCGTGCAACGACGAGGCGAAGGCAAGACATCAAGTTCGACACCGACAAGCCGGAAACCACCAGGCCGGGCACCGACGAGGCGAAGGCCGCCCATCTGTCTAAGCTGACGAGGCCAGACATCTTCATCATCGGACATCGATAAGCCGGAGAGTATGGCTAAGCATCGTTGGGGCGACGGATGTACCGTCCAGCTTTCCTCTTCACCGTCATATCATTATCGTCTACGCCAAGTGCAAGGAGAAGACGAGACTTGAAGAAGACAACCATTGCAACAGCTTAATCGGAGGTGATCCGCGGTGTTGACTCACAGACGTAATTAATAGGGAGCCTTCCGAGGCCCTGTGAACCTGAACACACAATCACCCAAGTCATATCGGCCGCGCTAGCAGGCCACGGAGCGCATATGTAAAGGGATCTCGTAATTTCGTTTCTCCGTTGAGAGATTAATAAAGATACATGTTTCCCTATGTTTTATTTGTGTACTTATGTACACTGGCACGCCCGCATATTCATTTTCCCATGGCGCGTAGAGAGATAATATTTAGTCCACCTTTTATTATTTCTCGTGTCAAACAAAATGGCACGCCCGGTGGGACCTGGTTCTCCTCCCATGTTTGTTGCGCAACAATGGTCGTCCAATTCATCTTCATGATCTTCTCCATTATACAAGACAATGTGTGAAGTTATATTATCTTGGGATATTCTAGCCGGGGCCCTATCTTGTAAAATGGCCCGGATAACTCCCTCGCAATTCAAGATCCGATTGGGATCACTTTTTCTAGTGGGAATCCACAGGTGCATGTCCAATATGCCTTGATATATGGGTTCCATCTGAATTACGACGGCCAGTTAATAAGGCGCCATGCATTATATAAGGGGTCTAAGGTGTTTTACTCTCCCCAAGACTTTCTTTGGTGGACCATGTCATCGTCCACCTTTTATGGCTGGCTTCACCGATCTTCGAATCACGCCCAATTGTACTTGGTGCAGTTTCGTGAAGCGGGAATTTACCTTGTTTCAGACAAAAACCAAGCTTCGTCAATCTTGACTAGAAGCCTAGTACACCAGCGACTGAACCTATCCTAGGTTGCCCCATGAAAACGATGGCTCTACTTGATGGAAGGGTTGCATACTCCTTTGATGAAGAAGCGAATGGCCCGTCTTCTCTGACCTACTGGGCTCTGGCCCTTCTTCTCCGACCTACTGGGCTCGAATGCGAGGGCAATGTGCTGAGTGGATATCTTCACCAAGTGCAGGTTCTACCGGAAGAGCTATGACATCTATAGCCTTCACTTGTTGTACTTGGTTTTGGCACCACATGCATCACATTATTCAACCTTTTTGCATGATCTCAGGCAATTACTAACTATAAATAATGGTTTTTCCTACAAATATCCGCTAGTGTTTGAAGAATCGGCTACCTTGGGACTTGTCAGAGGGCGTCAGAACATGATGTGCTGCACTGGAACTGCTCTCACATTCGTAATGCACGACACATGTCAATTGCATGCTTCTGGAGGCGGTGGAGAAGACTATTTGGGCACTTATGACACTGAGACTCCATGCTCATCATTCTTCCTGGCGTTTCTTAGGTTCACGGGGGCTCACGCCCCGGGAAAGACTATAGGAAAAGATCAAGAAAACGCTGCCCAGCCCAACACAAGTTGAGGTTTGGTGCGTAGCCCCTTGGCAACCCTGGGGCGTGCCACCATAAGCCCAGATAAAGTGCCAGAGGGTTTTCTTAGTCCACCAAGGTGAATGACTGTTTTCCAAGTTCTCAAGGTGGGTCCCTGTCGAAAATAGAAGAATAATCCCGAAGAAGTTCCAGCAATCCTGAGAAGAACAAAAGAAAATCTCCAGAAGTTCAAGTGATCTTATAAAGTCCACGGCTGTACAAATAGCTCGTGGAAAGCAAATCTCGCAAGAGTAAATATCTTCAAGAGTTCAAATAAGCAAGTCTAGCAATCATGGGCAGGAAGGGAACCACTCGAAAGGAGGCGGGAGCAGTCATTCTCCACCCCTCAATCAAGGCATGCATTATTTTTGGCCATTTGTCCTAAACCCATTTACCCAAATTGATGTGTTGCTGACATCCTCGACCGCCGGTGATCCCACATTCGTCTTCACGTCGTGGGGCGCCTCATCCGCTCTGTGGCGACCCCGGAGGTCAGGGCTAGACAAACCCAGATATCAGATCTGGCATAAGCCTAACCTAGATCTCCAAGGCCTACAGGGTGAGAATTGGTAACACAACAATGACTCTACGACTCAAAGCAAATATATTACAACTCTTAGCAGAGTTAAGATCCAAATGTATTACACGCATAGGTCACTGACCACAATTCAACAAGCAACGGAAAGCAAATTATGTTATCTAGATAACAAGATCGCAAAGGGCCTAAGAGGCCATAACATAAGGCGACGTCCCAGCCCATAAGTCTCGAGCTGCCGCTCGGGAACTCCGAACTACTCGTCGACGTCAAGGTAGAAACCACCATCAGTTGGAAGGACTTCGTCTGAAACAAAGCATGCAAGGCTGAGTACAGGGACTCAGCAAGACTTAGTACAACCTGTTAGCAAAGCGGGTATGCGAGGCTTTATGTGGAGATTATTTTGCGGAAAGCCAATTTTCCTTTGTAAACAGGAGGGAGCAGAAGATCGTCTATTCAGACCATTTTCAAAAGGGGATAAGAGTGCGTTAACAACTCTAGCTCTAATCTCATCATGTTGAATCCACCGAATCTTCATCATCACCTGAACCTATCACCTAGGATCACCCCTCGACACCCTGAGAAGGGATCCTTATCACACATTGACATCAAGTTTTACGATTAGGTTTAAGTTGTATATGATCACAGAATCCATCACCAAGTCGTCCATAACCGTGGACACGGCTTTTCGAAAAGATTTACCCTGCAGGGGTGTACAACTTTACCCACACGCGCCAACCGACTCTTAGTGCCACTAGTATAACACACTTCCTTGGTGTGCTGGCAGAGGTGGTCGACCAAAACCTTTCCCTTACTTCGCCTATTCCATGAGTCAAACTAACCGGGAGCTCCGTCATCGTAGGTAGCCACTCTCCGAGGCGGTCCCGGTTATTATGCGCAGGGGATCCGGTTCAATGCCTCCAGCATCCTTCACCCTAGCCACGACTCGTATGATGCACCTTTGAAAACCTTTTCCACGCCTTCGCCATGCGAATGCCAAATGGAACTCGCAAACTAATTGACTCATGGGTAAGCTAGGTAAGTTCGGGCCAAGGGGTTCCCATGGGCCCCGTGTGGGCTGTACGCTCAGTCTTGGTTCCGAAGGCGAGAACTCAGGTCCTAGTATCGGCGAGAACGAGTCAAATCACCACATCCCCATGTGGCGGCCCATCCAAGCCTTTAACATATATATTAACAACATCACTGATCTTACCACGTCATCCTGTCAAAAGGTTCATTCGTAGCTCTCATTCATCAACCGGATGGATCAGACTTCAACAGCTAAGCATGGCTAAGCATAACACATATATGGCTCTAGCGATGCGAACAAGCTCAGACCTAGTTTTGCTGGGAGTGGTGGATCAGGAACTCTGGGCTACAAGGATGGAATATGCACACATAGGATATCTACAACTGCCGATAAAACATATTTGAAGCGGATGCAATATGTAAGAACCAGAAGTAAAGCATTTCGAAACCATATATGAACCAGGTTAGGGCTTGCCTTGTCCCTCGTTGTTCTGGTGCTGGCTCTTCGGTGGCGTTGATCTCAGGCTCGCGTTCGGTCCCTATCGAGAAGAACCAAATACCGGAAAGGAAGAGCACAATCAAGACAAGGTACAATGCAATGCACATACAATATGATGACATGTCATATTAAAGGGGTTTGGGTAACCCTAGGTGCATCGACGGAATTTAAAGGGGTTCGGCATCGAACCCGACACATGAGAGGGGTCGATTTAAGGTTTCTACTGAGGCTTGATGTTTAATTGGTTCAAGCATGTATGAAACATGGATAAACAAATAGGAGATGTTTTTCTGATCATTTTGATATATTATTTGCATTTTTCTGATTTAAAATGAATTAGTTATGAATTTCCAAGATTTAATTCATTTTAAAACAATTTCTGAAAATTATATAAAAATAATAAAAGTTGGACCCACATGTCATAATTTTATTCTTTTCTAAATATTTATGAAATTATTAAAATTCTGACCAGGGGGCCCACATGTCATATTATTTCTATTTACAAAAATTATAGAAATTAATATCAAAAAAATACAGAAAATAGGGAAAAACAAAATATGGCGTCATGCTGACGTCATCATGATGTCAGCCGGCCATGAGCTCGCAATTGAGCTAAGACGGATTTCAATCCGTCGATTGGGAGGGCTATGGGGGCGCGCACGAGGGGGAAACGGTGCAGCGTGACGCGCTGAACCATTTGGTGGTGGCACCGCCCGCGTTTGGTCGCCGGAGCTCGGCCGGCGGCGAGCTCAAGCGGCGGCCGGTGCAGGTGGTGCGTGGCGGCGGGGCTACATGGGGGTTAGGGGGCGAGGCGAGGGCACAGCGAGGACCGGCAGCTCACCCCGGTGGCGTTGGTGAAGACGGCGAGGCCGGAGGTGGCCGGAGTCGCCGGCGAGAGGCGGTGGCTGGCGGCGGAGACGATGCTCGATCCCGTCGACTGAGGGCTTCCCGCGTCGATTCCTTCGGCAGGGAGGTCTTGGGGGACGAGGCGGAGCTCAGAGCATCCTCGCCGGAGCTAGGGGAGGTGCGGAGCGGCGGCGGCGCGCGGCTACTGCCGGCCAGGGTTTCGGCCTAATGCGCGTGTGAGAGAAAACGGGGGAGGGGAAAGAAGTGGCGGGGCTAGGGTTGGCCTCGGCGGCGGCAGCACGGCTCTTTATGGCCGCCGGGGGTGGCGGCGAGCATCTCCGCGCGGCCGAGCTCGCAGCTGCTGCCAGCGAGCTGCTTGCTCGAACGGAGGAAGGGGATGATCCCGACCATTTTGCAATTAACCCCTTGGAAAACTGTTGGGCTGGTGGGGTTTGCTGCTGGGCCAACTTGGGCTTCGGACAGGGAAAGGAGAGAGGGAAGGGAAGGTGGGCTGAGCCCAGGGAAGAGAGAGGAGGGTTCTCTCCTTTATTTTTTTCCTGGTTTTTGTTTCTCTTTTCAAATTCAATTTTCAAATCTGTTTTGAATTTTGTTTGAAACTCAATTTTGCCAGAGGAGTAATAAACACACATGGACTTGTTGAATGACAACAAAACCATGTTGTCTATTTTGAAAAACTTCCAAGATTTGAATGAGAAAGAAATAGAGAGAGATTTGCATAATTGAAAACAATCCAACTTTGTTGCAAAATTTACTCAAATGCAAACTATATGCATGCAATGCTGATGAACACCCATTTATTTAGGCATAACAAGGTTGGGATGTTACAACTCTACCCCCCTTACAAGAATCTCGTCCTCGAGATTCCTAGATTTTAGAAAAGAAGGAAGGGTACTCAGATCGTAAACGATCTTCTCGTTCCCAGGTTGCTTCTTGCTCAGAATGATTAGACCACTGAACTTTTAGGAACTTGATGCTCTGACGTCGAGTTTTACGCTCGGCTTCATCAAGGATGCGAACATGATGTTCTCGATATGTTAGATCCTCTTGAAGGTCAAGAGTCTCATGATCAACACCACGGATAGGATCTTTGAAGCAACGCTTGAGTTGGGACACATGGAAGACATCATGAACTTCAGGAAAATTGGAAGGTAACTCCAACTTGTAGGAAACATTACCACGCTTGGCAAGGACGCGGAAAGGACCAACATAGCGAGGTGCTAGTTTTCCTTTGATACCGAAGCGACGGACACCCTTGAGAGGAGTGACCCGAAGATAAGCTTGATCACCAATTTCATACTTCACTTCTTGATGATGGCGATCATAGTAGCTCTTTTGACGTGACTGAGCAGTTTTCAGACGCTCGCGAATGATGCGAACTTGATCTTCCGCTTCATTGATTATATCTGGTCCAAAGAACTTTCTTTCTCCGAGTTTCGGACCGAGTTCAAAGGAGTTCTACACCTTACGCCATACAAAGCTTCAAAAGGTGCCATGCCCGGGCTAGGGAAGCTGTTGTTATAGGTGAACTCGGCAAATGGAAGGCACTTTTCCCAATCTTTACCGAAGGATATAACACAGGCCACGAGCATGTCTTCAAGAATTTGATTCACTCTTTCGGTTTGACCACCGGTTTGAGGATGATAGGCGGTGCTTGAAGGAAAGACGAGTTCCCATAGCTTGTTGAAAGCTAGACCAGAACTTTGAGGTAAACAGACTCCCACGATCAGAAATGATCTTCTTAGGAACACCATGAAGACTGACTATCCGTGAAATATACAGATCTGCTAGTTGACTAGCTTTTATGTCTTCTCGGATAGGAAGGAAGTGAGCAACCTTGGATAGACGATCAATGACTACCCATATAGCATCTCTTCCATTTTTGGTCTTGGGGAGACCGGTAATGAAATCCATGCCAATTTCATCCCATTTCCACTCTGGAATTGATAGAGGTTGGAGAGTGCCAGCAGGTCTTTGATGTTCAGCCTTCACACGACGACAAACGTCGCATTCAGCAACAAATTTAGCGATCTCTTGCTTCATCCTAGACCACCAGAATCTTTGGCGAAGATCCCGATACATCTTGGTACTACCAGGATGGATGGAGAGGGGTGATTCATGAGCTTCTTTAAGGATTAGCTCTTTAAGATCCTGTTTATCCAGCACGACTAGACGTATACCGAAATAAACGGTACCTTGATCATCAATGGAGAAACATTTAGCAACTCCGCTAGCAATGTTCTTCTTGATCTCGGTAATGCCAGAATCTTGCTTCTGAGCCTTATTGATCTGGTCTTCAAGAGAGGGCTTCACCTCTAGGTTAGCAAAGAATCCACTAGGAACAATCTCAAGGTTGAGTTTTGCAAGTTCCTCATAGAGAGAAGGTTGCACTTGCTTAACCATCAGATTGTTTCAATAGGACTTCTGACTTAGCGCGTCAGCAACGACATTGGCTTTGCCGGGTTTATAGTTGAGACCCAAGTCATAATCTTTGATGACTTCCAACCATCTTCTCTGTCTAATATTCAGATCCGGTTGGGTGAAAAGATACTTCAGACTTTGATGATCCGAGTACAACTCACAACGATTACCATAAAGGTAAGGTCGCCATTGCTTAAGAGCATGGATCACAGCTGCAAGCTCGAGATCATTAGGAGGATAGTTTAGCTCATGTGGTTTCAACTGTCGAGAGGCATAGGCCACTACATGGCCATCTTGCATCAACACACATCCAAGCCCTTGGAGGGAGTCATCGCAATAGACAACGAAGTCTTTGCTTGTGTCCGGAAGGACGAGCACGAGGAGCGATGAGTCAGCTTGGTTTTCAAAACCTGGAAACTTTCTTCAGCCTTTTCTGACCATTCGAACTTCTTATCTTTCTTGAGAAGATCGGTCATTGGCTTGGCAATCTTGGAGAAATTTTCAATGAATCGGCGATAATAACCCGCCAGACCGAGAAAACTTCTAATCTCCTTAGCTGACTTAGGTGTCTTCCAGTCAAGGATGGCTTGAACTTTATCTGGAATGACTGCAACACCTTTTTCAGAGATAACATGACCCAGGAATATGAGCTCTTTTAACCAGAACTCACATTTGGAGAACTTGGCGTAGAGACGGTGCTCACGAAGTCTAGTTAGCACCAGACGGAGATGTTCATCATGTTCATCTTCGGTTTTGGAGTAGATCAGAATATCATCGATGTAGACCACGACGAACTTGTCAAGATACTCCACGAAAACAGAGTTCATGAGCCGCATAAAAGTGGCGGGAGCATTTGTAAGGCCAAAGGACATGACAGTGTACTCGTAAAGACCATAACGAGTTGTGAACGCTGTCTTTGGAATGTCCTCCTTGCGGATTTTGATTTGATGGTACCCTGATCTCAAATCCATCTTGGAGAAGACTGTGGCACCGGACAACTGATCAAAAAGATCATTGATTATAGGAAGAGGGTACTTGTTCTTGATAGTCACTGCGTTGAGCGGACGGTAGTCAACAACTAGCCGCGGAATGTTGGTATCTCTCTTCTTGACAAAGAGGGCATGGCAACCCCAGGAGGAAGTACTAGGTTGGATGAAGTTCTTCCCTTCTAACTCCTCTAACTGCTTCTTCAGTTCAACCAACTCTTCCGGAGGCATACGATATTGTCTCCGGGAAACAGGGGCAGTTCCGCGAACCAACTCAATGACAAAGTCCACACTTCGATCAGGTGGCATGCCAGGTAACTCTTCAGGGAAGACATCTGGAAAGTCACGGACCACCCAGACATCGGAGATTTCTGGTTTAGGTAGGGCTTCAATGGCATACAACTCGGCTTCAGGGGTAAACCTTGCCGATGGAGGTATTGCGGATGGAGCCCAGTACAGAACACTTTTGCCAGAAAGATTGGTCAGTACAATAGACCTAGCTGCGCAATCAATGACAGCCTTATGCTTTACTAGACAATCCATGCCCAAGATGATCAATGTCAGTTGACTTGAGTGCAATGAGAGAGGTGGGGAACCACGCGGGCCCTATACTGATTATAACCTCAGGGGTAATCCAGATAGTTTGCCAATGGGAACCAGGAGTTGTGATCTCTAGAGGGGAGGGCATGGTCTCGAAGGGTATATCATGATTTCTTGCAAACTCTTGAGATATAAATGTATGCGATGCTCCGGAATCAAACAGAACTGTAGCTAGGATTGAGTTTATATAGAGCGTACCCATTAGGACGCTTGGATCCTCTTCAGCCTCATGAGAAGCGACATGGGTCAGATGAGCACGACCAGAGGAGAGATCAATGGAATGGATCTTGGGTTAAAGGCCAGCATCATATACTTAGATTCACACTAAGAGATCCCAACACAATCCGGGACCTTCGGTTCAAGTCCAAGGGGAAAACACAAATGAAGGGGTAACTACTATCTGAGTGACACGGAGGACACTGCGAGGTAGTAATCACAAGGTAACTTTCAAGAAGCCATACCTAGCTTCAGAAGTATTATTCAAGAAAATGAAAAATGAAAGAAGGCATCCAAGGTAAAAGGAAACATTGAAGCCTAGAACAGATTTATGTGGAACCCACAAAGTAAAAAGATCATGAGAAACAGATTCCTTGGGAAGGATTCAACAGAATGATAACATTCACTGAATGGAAGGAACAAAGATTCAGATCAACTCATGTGTAACTTTAGGAACACTGAGTTAAGCAACCAAGTACGGAGTACTTTTAGAGAAAACTACCAAAACCCGTAGATCCTAGATGTTTGGAAATAATAGGGTAGAGGTAAAACCTTTTTCAATCAAAACAAGGTAAGATGACTCAGCATTAGACTGACACCAGGTAAGGAGTAAAAAGAATCCTATTCAGATGTTTTTGCAAATACTTCTAGCTTTCAAATAGTTTTCACAACTACTATACTCAACATCGACCAGTCGAAAGGGTTTCCTATAGGCAGTCCTGCTCTGATACCAAAACCTGTGGCGACCCCGGAGGTCGGGGCTAGACAAACCCAGATATCAGATCTGGCATAAGCCTAACCTAGATCTCCAAGGCCTACAGGGTGAGAATCGGTAACACAACAATGACTCTACGACTCAAAGCAAATATATTACAACTCTTAGCAGAGTTAAGATCCAAATGTATTACACGCATAGGTCACTGACCACAATTCAACAAGCAACGGAAAGCAAATTATGTTATCTAGATAACAAGACTGCAAAGGGCCTAAGAGGCCATAACATAAGGCGACGTCCCAGCCCATAAGTCTCAGGCTGCCGTCTGGGAACTCCGAACTACTCGTCGACGTCAAGGTAGAAACCACCATCAGTTGGAAGGACTTCGTCTGAAACAAAGCATGCAAGGCTGAGTACAGGGACTCTGCAAGACTTAGTACAACCTGTTAGCAAAGCGGGTATGCGAGGCTTTATGTGGAGCTTATTTTGCGGAAAGCCAGTTTTCCTTTGTAAACAGGAGGGAGCAGAAGATCGTCTATTCAGACCATTTTCAAAAGGGGATAAGAGAGCGTTAACAACTCTAGCTCTAATCTCATCATGTTGAATCCACCGAATCTTCATCATCACCTGAACCTATCACCTAGGATCACCGCTCGACACCCTGAGAAGGGATCCTTATCACACATTGACATCAAGTTTTACGATTAGGTTTAAGTTGTCTATGATCACAGAATCCATCACCAAGTCATCCATAACCGTGGACACGGCTTTTCGAAAAGATTTACCCTGCAGGGGTGTACAACTTTACCCACACGCGCCGACCGACTCTTAGTGCCACTAGTATAACACACTTCCTTGGTGTGCTGGCGAGAGGTGGTCGACCAAAACCTTTCCCTTACTTCGCCTATTCCATGAGTCAAACTAACTGGGAAGCTCCGTCATCGTAGGTAGCCACTCTCCGAGGCGGTCCCGGTTATTATGCGCAGGGGATCCAGTTCAATGCCTCCAGCATCCTTCACCCTAGCCACGCCCTGTATGATGCACCTTTGAAAACCTTTTCCACGCCTTCGCCATGCAGAATGCCAAATGGAACTCGCAAACTAATTGACTCATGGGTAAGCTAGGTAAGTTCGGGCCAAGGGGTTCCCATGGGCCCCTTGTGGCTGTACGCTCAGTCTTAGTTCCGAAGGCGAGAACTCAGGTCCTAGTATCGGCGAGAACGAGTCAAATCACCACATCCCCATGTGGCGGCCCATCCAAGCCTTTAACATATTTATTAACAACATCACTGATCTTACCACGTCATCCTGTCAAAAGGTTCATTCGTAGCTCTGATTCATCAACCGGATGGATCAGACTTCAATAGCTAAGCATGGCTAAGCATAACACATATATGGCTCTAGCGATGCGAACAAGCTCGAACCTAGTTTCTTCGGGAGCGGTGGATCGAGAACTTCGGGCTACAAGGATGGAATATGCACACATAGGATATCTACAATTGCCGATAAAACATATTTGAAGCGGATGCAATATGTAAGAACCAGAAGTAAAGCATTTCGAAACCATATATGAACCAGGTTAGGGCTTGCCTTGTCCCTCGTTGTTCCGGTGTTCGCTCTTCGGGGGCGTTGATCTCAGGCTCGCGTTCGGTCCCTATCGAGAAGAACCAAATACCGGAAAGGAAGAGCACAATCAAGACAAGGTACAATGCAATGCACATACAATATGATGACATGTCATATTAAAGGGGTTTGGGTAACCCTAGGTGCATCGACGGAATTTAAAGGGGTTCGGCATCGAACCCGACACATGAGAGGGGTCGATTTAGGGTTTGTACTGAGGCTTGATGTTTAATTGGTTCAAGCATGTATGAAACATGGATAAACAAATAGGAGATGTTTTTCTGATCATTTTGATATATTATTTGCATTTTTCTGATTTAAAATGAATTAGTTATGAATTTCCAAAATTTAATTCATTTTAAAACAATTTCTGAAAATTATATAAAAATAATAAAAGTTGGACCCACATGTCATAATTTTATTCTTTTCTAAATATTTATGAAATTATTAAAATTCTGACCAGGGGACCCACATGTCATATTATTTCTATTTACAAAAATTACAGAAATTAATAACAAAAAAATACAGAAAATAGGGAAAAACAAAATATGGCGTCATGCTGACGTCATCATGACGTCATCCGGCCATGAGCTCGCAATTGAGCTCAGACGGATTTCAATCCGTCGATTGGGAGGGCTATGGGGGCGCGCACGAGGGGGAAACGGTGCAGCGTGACGCGCTGAACCATTTGGTGGTGGCACCGCCCGCGTTTGGTCGCCGGAGCTCGGCCGGCGGCGAGCTCAAGCGGCGGCCGGGGCAGGTGGTGCGTGGCGGCGGGGCTACAGGGGGTTAGGGGTCGAGGCGAGGGCACAGCGAGGACCGGCAGCTCACCCCGGTGGCGTTGGTGAAGACGGCGAGGCCGGAGGTGGCCGGAGTCGCCGGCGAGAGGCGGTGGCTGGCGGCGGAGACGACGCTCGATCCCGTCGACTGAGGGCTTCCCGCGTCGATTCCTTCGGCAGGGAGGTCTTGCGGGACGAGGCGGAGCTCAGAGCATCCTCGCCGGAGCTAGGGGAGGTGCGGAGCGGCGGCGGCGCGCGGCTACTGCCGGCCAGGTTTTCGGCCTACTGCGCGTGCGAGAGAAAACGGGGGAGGGGAAAGAAGTGGCGGGGCTAGGGTTGGCCTCGGCGGCGACAGCACGGCTATTTATGGCCGCCGGGGGGCGGCGGCGAGCATCTCCGCGCGGCCGAGCTCGCAGCAGCTGCCAGCGAGCTGCTTGCTCGAACGGAGGAAGGGGATGATCCCGACCATTTTGCAGTTAACCCCCTGGAAAACTGTTGGGCTGGTGGGGTTTGCTGCTGGGCCAACTTGGGCTTCGGCCAGGGAGAGGAGAGAGGGAAGGGAAGGTGGGCTGAGCCCAGGGAAGAGAGAGGAGGGTTCTCTCCTTTATTTTTTTCCTGGTTTTTGTTTCTCTTTTCAAATTCAATTTTCAAATTTGTTTTGAATTTTGTTTGAAACTCAATTTTGCCAGAGGAGTAATAAACACACATGGACTTGTTGAATGACAATAAAACCATGTTGTCTATTTTGAAAAACTTCCAAGATTTGAATGAGAAAGAAATAGAGAGAGATTTGCATAATTGAAAACAATCCAACTTTGTTGCAAAATTTACTCAAATGCAAACTATATGCATGCAATGCTGATGAACACCCATTTATTTAGACATAACAAGGTTGGGATGTTACACGCTCCCTGCAACCCCATACAACCAAAATGGTTCTTAGGTAATGGGTGAAATGTATCTCATCCCGGTGGCACGGCCTCCATTTCTACCGCCGCCGGCGTCACAAGTGCACGCGGACGCGCGGCGTATGGGAATCCCCGGTGGCGGCGTCCTTGACGATGGAGATGATCTTGTTCACCATGTACTCTGTGGGTGGCGTGGTGGAGCAAGGCTTCCACGGTCATGGTCGGCGCCATCGGTGCGATGGGTAGCTTGCCTTGGCAGCGCCGCGGAGAGCTCCGCTTGATGTGATCATGGCGCAGCATCGGGTCGCTGCCGGACACGCTGTGTTGCGGACGTCCGCGGCGGCCCGCCAGTGATGGACAACCTTCATCTTCAGGTTGTGGGTCGCGCTTCCGCTGCCCCGGGTCTCTTGTTAGGCGCGTCGTCCGCTGCTGTCAGTTTCCTCTCTTCCTCTTCCGCGCTCGGCTGGTCAGTTCAATTTATAGGAGGGCTGAATCGGAACTGATAAGTGATTAGGCCACGCTGTGCGGGCGCAGTTGCAGAGTTGTTATGCTGTTGCTCCTTTTACGGCTCAGATCCGGGAGACGTACTTATCTCATCCCGTCGCTGGCCAGGGCCAATATCCGGACACGCACGACGCGAGCATGGCGCAAAGACACGAACATGGTGCACTAGCGGCTCGGGCCACTCCCATCCTTCAGCCTGGGATGGATACGTAAATTGTACACGCCCATGTACATGCACGAGTAGAGTACATACATGACCCATGTGAAAGTCCTGCATGCATAGAGAGCTAGCAAGGGATTGATCGATGTGAATGGATAGAGATTAGTATAAGCAGCCATAAGTACTTGTACGACCGTCTTGTCATGTGTATTTATACGTGTATTGGACACCCAAAAATACCACGTAATTTTCCTTTGCCAGGTACAAAATCTCATCGAACAAATGCCCCCTCACCATGTTGAGTTCAAGCGCGAAGCAGATCAAACTCGACTTGGTGAGAAAACAAACTTAAGCGGCGCAGCGTTTTGTTTGCAGCCTTTGTTTGCAGTTTGCTCGGCAAAACACATATGTGTCCAATTGCTAGAACATGATGATTGCCGTGAAGTCTGAAGGCACCACCTTGGCAAGGTCTAATCCCAAATGACGACGCGCAACGAGTCAAATTCGAGCGCGAAGCTAATTGAATTCGAGGTAGGTTAATAAAAGAAGAAATAAGTGGCGCACAAAATAGGAGCATGCAGCCTGACACCATTAGTTGCCTTGACGTTGAGGGAACATCTCAATCCCTTGGTGAATCCAGATCATGCGTGCAACCTCTCCTCGATCTTTATCTCAATCTTGTTTAGATTTCATTTCCCAACGAGGTCTATATATACACATAGCCCTCAAACAGCTTCTCTACACCAGTCCCTGCCGAAGTCATACCACCACGGAACAGCTGCGATGCCATATCACGGTACAGCCGCGTCCGCAATCCGTTGATAGGAGGTATATGAACTTCATGTTTCCCTTCTACACTGCATAAACCGCCGCCAGGATGCATAGGGAAATACAGGTTGATTAGCAGCATAGATCGATCGGTTTCTTCTCATAGATTGAGTGGTACTAGCAGCAAGCTTGCATGCATCCCTACAATATTCATGAATTTTTAGTAGCAGTTTTACATTTTTTTTCGATAAAGGGAATATCTATACCTAATAATAAAGAAAATAAGGTTTCTTGTTGGTCCGTCTTTTATTGCCCCTATTTGGTTCTAAAATTACAATGTTGCCACTGGTAAGTCAAAATAACGGTTGGGCTGAACAGGTAACCGAGTCGATCGACAAATCGCCCTCTTTCTCTGCTTCCGGCCCTGTCGGCCGAAGAGACCTGCTCGACTGGGAGCCGTCGGGACTCGGGACTCAGGACAGGGCGGAGATAGGAGTGGTTACTTGCATCTGTGGCGGTGCTCCAGGACGACGGATTCGCGATGGAGGTGTCCACGGCGGACGGTGTTTGCAGGTGGGCGGACAGCGGCTGGAAGGGCCTGGGTTCGAAGATCTGGAACTTGCCTTCTCCTTTGTCCTCTGCGCTGAAGAGGGAGGTGAGCTCCTCTCCAACTCCTGTCCGACGGGCCCTCTCCCGGCAGCCCTGTCTTCCATGCTTGTTGCTGTCCTGTTCCACTCGCAGCTCTGTCTCCTCCTGCCGTGCTCCACATCGATAATCGCCCCTGGCTCCTCAAGCGGGACGGCACTGCCGCCTTGGAGCTCGGCGCTCTCGCATCTCAGACTAACTCACGTTGTTGTAGAAACGCAGAAAGAGGACATGCTGGCGATTCTATGCACGGAAGCAGCAGCCGAACTTAATTTGCGATTCACATCCTGCCTCCAATTGATTCGTTGGTCCAAGGTTAGGGACAGGTGGCTTCAGTTTCGAGTTGCAAACACCTCCAGCTCTGCCTGCGATAGCTGGATCGGGCCATGTATGCGGTAGTCTTGCTGGTTTGTGGTCTCTTTACGTACTGGGTTCTGAACTTCTAATAAGACATGTACTACACATCAGCTGCTTTGGTGAGCTGATTTATCGCAAGACCAAAGTGAATGCCTGCTTCGTGCCTAGCTCGATCACCCTTTATTTGGTTTTGCACGCCACTGCATTGCATGTATGCATGCTGATGCCGAGTTTTCTCTCCTTAGTCCTCAAGCTATTATAGTTTTATTCATTCTACTATAACTAAGTTGACTTCAAAATTGCAATTCTTGGTCAAGTGGCATGATCAAGATTATATGTACACAAAATCTTATTACATGCTTCTCATTACTGATTTCAAAATAATTGTTACAGTCATCTGAAATAAACAGACAATTTTTTAGCATGGTAAGAGTATCAAAGGGATATATGATATACAACCAAGACATTTATAACATGTTTGGACTAAAAATATTTCGAAAAATTCTAGGAAAAACATTGAATATGTTATTGAACTCTAACCACTTTTTTCACGCAGAAATACTCTTTTATACATGAGTGTGATCTTTTCACGTATACACTTATTTTGTCCCGACGTAAAAGAATTTATCCTCCGTGCAACGCACGGGCAAATTTCCTATATTAATATCAAAAAGATACCAATTACACCTAGCTTCTGCAACAACGCACCACCCTAATGGCACTACGGATGCACACAACCAAAAAAAGGAAAAGAAAACTAAGAAACAAAAGTCCCGCTACAGTATCTCGGGCCTAACACCAGCAATACATCCACCGCCAAGACAACACCTGAAATACAGACTCTCAAAAAACGACGCCTCCAAGAAGGGAACAGTGCTCTAACACCGTCGTCGCCCGATCAACGATCTTAGGTTTTCACCCTGAAGATAGTCCCCGCTCTCAAAACAATGCCTCCAACAAGGCCATTGCCAGGTACAACCAGTTAAGGCCAGACCTTGGGTTTTCACCCTGAAAGGTAGGACTCTGAACTTCACCTGTGTTGTCGCCCGCACTTTCATACCGCTCCTGTGAAGCCCGGAACACCAAGCAAGTCCCTCAACAGCGCGGAGACTTGAACCTCCCTTAGCTAGTCCTCCCCTCCGGCCTTCATGAACTTCTCTTCTTCCGACTTTCATCATGGATCCATAGTCACTTGATGTCAACACAGAAAAAGAGCTTCGCGCCGCTCCCTCCAGAACCAATCGGTCGGAATAAAAGCATGGGTGCGCACGACCGAATACCACCGATCCAGTAAACTCCAGGCAAAAAGCACTATTACATTCGCTGGTGGAGCCTTCCGGAACTCAACACTCTGGCTAGATCACGAGTCCAGGCCTCCGATAGGTCTTCCTCTTCACGCAAGAGAGACCCTAGGACCACCGCCTTTATTCAGGTCGGACCCCCACGTCGGCGACCATCCCGGGCTGGCCACTCCAACCCTCCACCGGCGACTCCGTCGCCAGCTCCATGCATCTCCATCTCGCCGCCGGAACGCGGTGATAGATCGATATATCCACCACCACCAACCGCAGGCCGACCCTCTCTGGCGAAGAAGAGGGCCACCTCCACCGTCATACCCAAGGCTGCTGCCGCGGGCAACCTCGTGTCGCGGGTGAAGCCCGAGATCGCCTCCACTCACCGGCGAGAGGCGGGGGGGAAATTGGCGCAGGCCATGGGCCATGGGCCCGGCCGCCGCCACCACCAGCCCCTGTCGGAGTGCTGCGGAGAGCCGACGGGAGGAGGGAGACCGCAACGCAGGACGCCGCTGCTCATCCCAACCGCGCCGACCGATCCACCAGGGGAGAGCCGACGGGAGAAGGGGGCGCAGCGCAGGCCGCCACCGCCCATCCCATCCGCGCGTCGACCATGCGTCGAGGAGAGGAGATCCGGCCGCCGTCCACCATGCGTCGACGAGGAACGGCCCCCGCCGCCGCCACGCCCCATGGGTCTTTGCCCCGGCGGCGGCGGTTAGGGCTGGGAGCCTGGGGTGCGGGAGCTTTTTTCCTTTCGTGGGTCTTTCCGTGACTAACTTGTATTTTCTTGTACAGATCGGCAACGGAGCCATGAAGCGTGACGGTGGTGACGCTACCAAGAAGTCAGGCTCCGAAGACAGGAGCAAAGCCAAGATCGTGATGCGCCTTCCACCAGCCAAGCCAAGGCCTGACGTGCTATCGGTCGATCGGCGCGCCCGACGCATCGATCGCGACGACCGACGTGTCCACGGGTCGTCTAGGGATTCATCGCCGGTTTCATCGAGGAGGACGAAGTCCAGGACGGTGACTTATATTCCATCACCAACGCCATCACCACCTCCACCGCTGAGACGCGCCAAGCAGTTCGAGTGGCGCCGTACACCAGCGGCCGCAGTTGCTCGTCTAAGGCGGTAGAAGCGAAGGGAAGCCGCCATGATAATGTGGCCGAGATTGATGCACCACTCGCCATCCCTATGGTATGATTAGTATATTTTTTTAAGCGTTGCATGCATGCCTTTTATAACATTTCCATGTCTCTCTGCAGGACAACATGGATGAGATCTCCCATCTCATAGCGAAGGAAGGGACACAGGTGATCGACCATGCTCTTGACTTGGTTCACCGTCAAGACGTTGACAACGAAATGAACAAGCCGACCATAGTCCTTGCTTTGCCCACTGCGGGCGATACGGGAGCCTTGGCCACTTCCTCCACCGCTCAAGAGAAAAAAGCGCCAGGCTTCATCTGTAGCTGGAAAGGAGGATGCAGGAGGGAGTCAGAAGAAACCCCGCTCACCTTCGAAAGATGATCGCCATTTATTATTTTGTGAAACACATTTATAATATTTTTTTGATAGAAGGGAGCATTGTGTTAACGCATCCATATTCCTGCAGATGAGGCGGTGGAAGACGAGGATGTCGCCCAACGTCTCGCTGAGCGGGCTAAAGAAGTGCATGCCAGTGCAGAAAAGTACTTCCAGGAGATGGTAATTTACTGGCCAAAGTTCTCGGTCGAGGTGATCCCGCCTGGTGTAGACGACAAGCCAGGAGAGAAGCCGAAGCTCCATCTTCCCATGACGGACTTCACCTCGGAGCGAAACGCTGGGATTGTGCGCATGGACTTGAAAGCCATCCAGCGCCAGCTAAGAAAGAGACCCTTCAACAAGGTTAACGTCATCAACGCGATCTAGCTGGCCACGACTTCGTGGGAGAGGGAGTATGGAGCGTTGTTCCCCAATGACTTGTGTAAGTTGGACTCGGTGCTGAAATCTTTGGCCCGTCCCTTAGAAGGGACGGTCAATCCAGAGGATTACAACGAACATGATGTGGCCCTCGCAGAAAAGGAGGCCCGCCTTTCCTGAAGAAGCTGGAGGCTGCCTACTCTGATATGCTCGGCCAGCTTGATGCTATCAAAGGTGATCGCCCAACTCTGGAGAAGCAGCGTGCCGATGCAGAAGCCTTGGAGGTGCGGCTTCAAGAGGAGACCGAGAAGTAAGTGAAGTTGGCCGACAAGGCAAAGGAGCACGAGGCTGCAGCTCGCCTCGACGGAGAGAAAGTCGGCATGGCACTTGAAGCTCATGATCATGCAATCGCGCGTTCGACTGAAAGAGTTGACGCGCTGAGGAAACGCAGGGAAGAGACAGCAGCCTTCTTGGACCCCCTAGACAGGCAGAGGGCGCCGTTCGATGGAGAGAACCCGCCAGAAGCTGCCATCATCTCTTGGCGTATCCTTCCGCTGCGTAGGCAGCCCAGCCGTCCAGCCAGCCATCACATCACAAACAAGTATTTTAGTTATAGAAATTAGTAAACTTCAAGTCCTCTTAAAGGGAAACTATTCGTGTGTGCACCTCGTTAGAGTATCTTAGCCTTTTTATTTTCCTTATTCAGCATCGAATCAAACAATTTCCCTGTTATACAATATAATGTGATGGCTATATCTTAAATCATATTGAGTTTCGGATCAATTGTGTTGATGAATTGTATGTGATCCATAATATTATAATTGCTCTGCTTGAGTCCTGATATCTGGATGATCAGCTTTGCCTCGTCATCGAACACGGTGGCGCCCTGAACGACGGGTGCCGAGATCTTTCGTGTTCGTACAGGGTTGTTCCTTCGGTAACAGTGGCTCGGCCATAGCTTCATCGGGCAAACTCATTTTTTTAGTCCGCTCCAATGTGAAGAGCAAAGGCGAGGAAAATCTGTGAGTTTATGTATTCATAAATTCCATACGCGTGCTGTCCGATGATCAAGTAATCGATCAGCCGTAAGCATTGCTGTGGTGTTTGACATTATTTTTTACTTCCTGATACTCGTTTCAGCGTCAAAGGCGAGAAACGTACAGCAGCTAAATACAATTCAATCTGAACACGGTCGACGAGATTCTAAGTCGCCCGCCTAGAGATACCATCCATATACCATGTAGGCAATCCATGGCTTTCTTTTAATCCTTCATGTTGCATGCTTGGACACTAAGTGCAATGAAAAAAAAAGTGCAATGAAAAAAGCAGCAGGCATGCAGAAAACGCACTGCAGGGCATCTCTATACATGCGCCTTTCCAATTTTATCCATTTGCTCAGAAGCATTTTTATATGGAGATGAGAATGTGTAGAAGGATAGAGAGGGATATGCGGAATATGTTGGATGTTGTATTGAGCCTCTCGGGCGAGTATATATAGGGGTACAAGTCTTGGGAGCCAAGAAGGATATCCTAGAGATAAGGCAGGAGATGATTAAAATCATATACTACCAAATACACATATACCAAATATATTTCTAACACTCCCCCGCAGTCGTAGCGGTAGTGACGTGAACAATGGAAGCGTCGCGGATGGTCAGACTGGAGAGAAACCGAAGGTATGAACAAATGGGCTGACACTCCTCCCGCACTCGTAGCGACACTCCTCCCGCACTCGTAGCGGGAGCGTCGTGGACGATGTCGCGTCGCGGATGCTTGGACTGTAGAGGAAGCCGAGGTACTCGTGCGAGGTGGTAGCCCTTGTGCCGATGTCGAGGTAGCCAAGAGTGTGGGTGCTACAACCTTGGTCGAGGGAGCCGCGCGAGGAATTGATGTGGTCGATGTCGTGGCCGGGTGCCGGTGTCAATGTAGCCGCAGGCGAGGTGGTGTGCGAGGAGGGTGACGGAGACGCGCCGAGGCAGTCGTGGAGATGGTCGATGCCGAAGTCGATGCAGTCTGAGCCGTCGAGGACGAGGTGCTGCCCTAGTTTTGCCAGAACTAGGCGCACATCGGGGACGAAGGCATACTCCGGTTTTGCCAGAACCGAGTACGCAAGACGAATTCGAGGAAGGCGAGGCGCCGATCCGAGCTTGCCAGGCCCGGGGACGCATCGGGGACGAAGGCACGCGATGGTGTTGCCACCATCGTGCATGCGTAGGACGGGACCAGTACAAATGGCGTGCCATGTCGGAGTAGACTTAGCAAAGGAAGACTCAACGACGGTTGTCGGAGTAGAGTAGCATGTGTCGAAGTCGGGGAAGATACGAGGACGCTGGCGGCGGAGATGTAGTGGACGAAGACGTAGAAGACAGGAGTTGCGGTGGTCGGCGAGCCCAGCGCGACCTGGAGTGGTTGGCGAGCCCAGCGGCGACCTGGGGTGGAGGCGCGGCGGCGGTACACGAGGTTGGCGAGGAAGACCCGGCGGCGTGACGAAGACCATGCGCAGACGGAGGCGACCCGCGCCGAAGGGGCGGCGCTGTGGTGGCCTCAGACGTTGATGCACGGGGGATGGCGAAGGTGACCGCGTGCAGCGACGCCACGGCCCGAGGGGCTGGCGTAGCTGCAGGGCGTGAGTCGGTGCAGCGGCGGGAGACCACCAGCGACGTACAAGCCTCGAAAGGCGCGTCAGAGGCCGGTAGCGTGGACCAAAGGCGACGGCGATGCGGCCCGAAGGGGCGACGCAGCGTCAACCCGATGCTCGATCGGTGGTAGGCGCGTGCTCGGGGACGTGCTTGGTGTAGACGTGTGCGGGGTCAGTTGATCAGACCGACGGTGGCGCTACACGTGCCATGGCGTGGACGACGCGCCGCAGATCGGAGTCGTTGGCGACGTTGTCGGTGATGTCCTGGGCGGTAACGGCGAAGACGAACCAGCGATGGAGACCGTGCAGGCGAAACAGCCTGCTGCGTCGCACGTAGGGGCGCCCCATGTGCGGCACGTCCGGCTGTGCCGTGCGGTTGATGGCCGGTGCAGGTCGATGTCGTTCTCGGAGTAGAGGCGCAAGTGGATGACGGCGATGGGAGGCTCAAGCCGATCTATGATCGGTAAACCAAAAAAGAAAACGCCGGTCGAGCGACCGGCGGGCAAAAAAGAAAACCGATCTAAAGATCGAAAAAAGGACACGAGGGCAGCCGATCAACCGATCGGCGAACGAACCCTCATACGGGTTGCGCGGCCCCCGGAGTAGATCATGGAGATCGACCTCCCCGGGGGCGGCGCGACGGAAGCTTCTGCGGCGGCTAGGTCAAGGAGTGTGCCGCTCTGATACCATGTAGAAGGATAGAGAGGGATATGCGGAATATGTTGGATGTTGTATTGAGCCTCTCGGGCGAGTATATATAGGGGTACAACTCTTGGGAGCCAAGAAGGCTATCCTAGAGATAAGGCAGGAGATGATTACAAATCATATACTACCAAATACACATATACCAAATATATCTCTAACAGAATGCAACACGCCCAGTTGATTAAGGCTATGGGTGCAACGTCGCAAGCCAAAACATCGCGAGGAAATTTTTAGGGTCGTGTCGTGGGTGATCTACCTACTGACCGACGCGGGCTCCATAGTCGTAATGACGTGGTCACGACCGCAGGCCTCCATGCGCTGCCGCATAAACATCTTGTATATAACAACATCTATAGGTACGTCAATAGTGTGAATTTTCCTTGGGAAGAGACCGTTATAGTGTAGTGCAGGTAAGTTCATCCGCATTTGCATTGGGCGTGAGGAGGCTTGTTGCGACCATGAAATAGTCACGGTGCCGGGCAATAAGACAACCTCACATTGCCTTCATTCGAAGGCGAAATACCATGTCATGTCTTGAAGAATTTTTATCAATCTAGTCACGACCGCTTAGCAGTTGCAGTGACAGCCGACTAGGTCGAAGGGTTTCACTGATTCACGCTGACCACACCGGCGCGCTACACTGCTCCCATAAACTTGGTAGAGACACACGAACAAAGCGGTAGAAGTCCTCCGCCTTGTCCTGGTCCTATGCGAAGAAGAAGTGTCGGCAAGCCATCGACCGCTCACATTTTAAGTGAACAGTAGTATGCCGGGGTAGCCATCAGCTATGTTGATGACCGAGGGGCAGTGTTGTAATTGTAGACTAGGCGCTGGGGCTCCATCAGCGTCATAGAAACACAGGTGTCGCCAAACCATGTGCTCGTGATACTGTTGATGTAGATTATAAAGGTACCGTGAGGTCGTCGGCGATGTCACGGCGCATGGGTATTGCTGCCCCAGTGCCGATACGTAGATTGGTGTCGATGACCGAGCACCAAGAAGTCGTCGGCGATGTCATGGCGCATGGGCGCTACTGCCCAGTCCGCGATGTGGCTCGGGGTAGAAGATGGAACGCCGAGAAGTCGTCGGTGATGTCATGGTGCATGGGTGTTACTGCCCCCAGTGTCGTGGTGTAGGTTGGTGTGGATGATCGAGCGCTGAAAAGTCACCGGTGGCTTCATGGCGCATGGGAGTTACGGCCCCCAGTGTCGTGGTGTAGGTTGGTGTGGATGATCGAGCGCTGAGAAGTCGCCGGCGGCGTCATGGTGCATGGGCGTTATTGCCCCCAGCGCCATGATGTAGGTCGATGCAGAAGGTCTGGCGCCAAGAAGAAAGTGGCGATGCCATGGCGCATGGGCGTTACTGCCCCAGTACCATGACGTAGGTCGATGTAGAAGATGGAGCGCCGAGAAGTCGTCGGCGATGTCACGGCGTGTCGTCGTGGTGAATAGACAAATGCCATGGGATGGCTTAAGTTTGGGCCGAATGTGCGCTAGAGGATTCGGGGGAGGGTTTTGGTAACAAGGTGAAGGTTTGGGAAGGAATTCCGGTATCTTATTGGATGAACTTGGCATTGGCCAGAGGTTGAAGAAAGTACGGACTACAAGGTGAGCACCTCTATCCTGCTCTACTTCTCTCTAAAGCCTAATGTTCTGTCGAGTGAATCCTCCCGCGTAGGGGTGTGTCCCCTCTCCTTATATAGGGGAGAGGGTGGCTTACAAGGGAAGAAACCCTAATGGCATCTTTGATGAGCTAAGCTACTTTATAAAGCTTCTTTGGCATTGAAGACACCGGTCCTGTCTTTAATCAGGAAGAGATGACCTCCTCCGGTACCTTCTACGTCATCTTCTACTTTGGCTTCAGAGCTTCGATTAAAGCTGATGTGCTTCGCTCATCCTTGTCCTCTAGTCCTTGAGGGAATCTTTGACCAGAATGCCGACGTGCTACAGTTGAGCTTATGCCGGTACTCCGGCATCTTCTCGAGTTTACCATATTCCGGTATACCCCTTCTGGGATACCGGTATACTTTCACTTGGCTGTAAACAACTTAACTTGGTTATCCGGATTAATCTTTAAACCGGTATCTTGATAGCTAAAACAAGGCAAGTTTACCATGCCTTTGGCCTACCGGGGGCCATCCCCCCAACATTAGTCCCCGAAGCTGGTATAGTCTGGCGGATTATATTCAACGGACCATGCCAGGTTCTCATCTCAAACGTACCGGTTTAATTCTTCCGGTTTCAAGTTAAAACTTTCCGGCGTTTCTGTCGAAACCATATCAGCACATCATCTTTGGCAAAACTTTCCGGTATCTTTTTTTAGGTTGCTTGGCCATTAAATCCTCCTCGGCGAAGTCGAGAACATGTTGGAAATCGTGCCTGTCAGAGACATGCGCACTGTTTCTGACGCGCTAGTGTCAGGGGTCAAATCCTTTGACTCCCGCGCACGCATTAAATGTGTTGCACTGGATCCCGCGCAAAGTGGAGCGGGCCTGGCCGAGCCACGGCCCACTAATCCCTTCGCTATAAAGGGCGCGACGGTTGCCTTCCGTCGCCCATGCTCCCACTTCGTCTTCAACCTCCCACGCTTCCAGCCCTCTGCCGCTTGATCTCTCTGCGCCTCCGTCCGCCGTCAAGCTCAAGCTCTCTGGCGAACCGTCGCGAGAAAGCACTGCAGAACTCGCTCGACCGTCCTCGTCAAGATCCGCCAAGGTAATTTTCTTCTTTGGCTCAGAGAACCACCATGATATCTTCTTCTTCTTCTCCGTTCGCCGTCGTCGACTGCCTCCTCTCCGAACTCCGGTAGATCGTCGACTCCGTCGTGCCTCAAAGTCTCCGCCGCCGCCCTCAGGTCAGCCTTGCGGAAACCGCATTTCTTTGCTCTTGCTGTTCATAACTGGCGCGGTAGAGTATTTGTCCCCCCTTTTCTTTTGTTTTTTCTCCCTCTCGTAGATCTTCGCGAAGAGATAGATTTGGGGAAACCTGCTTTTAGTTAGCTCCCGAACTTAGCAAAACATGTCGTCCGAAGACTCCCTTCCGGAACTTTCTGCCAGTACCCAACAGAGCGAAAGCCCGGGGATCTCTTTCGGAGAAGAACCTCCAGTGGATCAAGTTGCTGATGGGCTCGAGGAGAACCTCGCCCAGACTGAAGAAGAGGCCGGTAGCTCTGGTCAAGCTACCGGTGACCAAGGAAAACAGGCCGGCAGCTCGTGCCAGGGCGCCCCTCTCAATTCTTCCGGTATAGATCTGGATTCATATACATGCGGAGCCTGGATGGGTTCCGACGTGACTCAAGCTGAAATTGACTGGTTGTACCGGTCTAGGAGAATACCGGAGGAGGTGTGGTGCCGGATTCCTGGCGAGGAGCGGCAACCTCAGCCCGAGCCCGGAGAATATGTCATCTTCGCCGCCCATTTTGAGCGCGGCCTAGGCCTTCAAGTGTCGGATTTCTTTCGGCACTTCCTAGACTTCTACGAGCTTCAGCCCCACCATCTTCCAAGCAACGCTATCTTTTACCTTTCTTCATTTACCGCTTTCATGGAGGGATACGCCGGTATCACTCCTTCTGTTGATAACTTTTCTTATTTCTACAACCTGCGGAAGAATTCGATCCAAGATCGGAATATTCCGCTTCCCAAACCTTTTGTCCGGTGTGGAGGGTGCATCCTTTCGCCCCGCCAAGGAAGCACGTTCTTCAAGTTTTCCGGTCTAGAATCAGTCCGGACTTGGCAAAAAACTTTCTTTTATGTGCAGAACGGGGGTCCGGAAGATTTCATCAATCTACCGGCGTATGTTCCTGGCCCTCCTGCCATGACCAACTGGCTGCACCACCCCCAGGGTGACAAGCAATCCCAGCGAGTGGCTCTATTTGTTGAGAAGAGCAAGGAGGATACCAACCTCTGCGCTGATGATGTAATCCAGTTGTTTCTCTCACGCCGGGTCCTTCCCCTCCAGCGTCACGCTCACAAGATGAGCCAGATGTCCGGCTTGAGGTATCCAACAAGGATTACCACTTACTCGCTAAGCCCGGCGGATTTGATCCTTAATTCTAAGAAAATCTACCGGAACACTTTGCGGGCTAGTGGGAAATATGGCATGAAGCCCTACAGCCGCTCCGATCCTCCTCCGCCCCGACTAAGACCTCGGGATTTCCAGAAAGCTTTTTTCAGGTATAATTGTGAATCTTTGTTTTGACTTGGTTCTTATTATGTTGCAGAACTTTGCCCGGATCGCCAGGGAGGAGCTGGCTTCTTACGCCCCTAGCCGCCGGTTTCACGACGACGCGGATGCTGACCCCTACGTGAAGGGAAAACATAAGATGGGCCCGACACACATCAAGCGCCCCGGTAACTTTCCAACTCCGCATGCAGCAAACGGTTCTGATACTGATGATGAGGTCGTTGTCCTCGAGGTATATTGTTCATCTCCCCTTCCTTATAAAACTCCTCCTCTATAGTACCTCCTTCAGCCGATGAGAACCCCCAGGTTCTCGAGCATGTTGCCCCCCTGGCGGCCGAGGTTGGCCAGGAATTCTTGGGCACTTTGGCCCAAGGCCCCGCCTCCCGAGCCCGGAAGAACAAAGCCCCAGCTTCGGACGCTGGCACCAGCGAGGCTCCACCCACCAAGTGCCACAAGAAGAAAGGAAGCTCCGGGCCTCACGGAAGGAAGCGCAGGCACGAGATGCCAGTCGCTGCTGGGTAAGGTTCCGGTATTATATTTTTCCGGTAGAGATTTTCTTGCTCGTTGCTTTATAACTAACTTTCATACTTCTTTCTTTTTTAGGGCTCCCCTGGTCCTTACCAGGAGTGCACCAGGCATCTGGCCGGAAGCACCGAAGACGCTGCCAGGACCTCTCCTCCTCCTCACTCAAGTCCGGTACCTTTGGGTGCCGGCAAATCTCCAGCCTCCCCTCGGGGAGGAAACACAAGTTTGGGACGCGCGGCCCCTAAACTGCCAAATTCCCACTCGGAGGAGGCTTTTACTTCCCTTCAGACTTTGAAGACACCGGCGCCAGCAACATGGGCGCCGGTAGCGAAGACGTTGGGTGGACGGAACCTCCGATTCCGCCCGTCCATAAGAAGAAGAAGAAAGCCACCACTGCTTCCCCCTCCAAGCCTGCACCGCAAACCTCTGCGCCGGCCACTTCCTCACCGGCAAAGGATGCTCCTACGCCGCCGCCGGCACCTTCTGCTGGCGAACCTGCTTCTGCCCCTGAGCCAACTCCTCCAGAAGGCGCAACTGTTACCGCGCAGCAACTTGCTGCGGCGGTCACCGCGGCGACCGCGCCCCCTTCCGGCTCCCAAACGCAGTCCATGGTGTTGTACGTCAGCCACGCCGCCGTCGCTGCCGGCGAGAAGGCCTCAGCTCAGCTGGGCCGGATCGTCGAGCTTACCCGTGGCGAGGTTGACTTGGGATCACTCCGGGAGTACGCGGAGAAATGGAACCGAGCGGATCTCTCCCCCGCCACTTGCGGCCTTGGCAAGGACAAGCTGCCGGTCATCGACAACTCCGGTTCGCGGAGCAAGGCGCAACATTTTGGCCGGCTCAGGCGCGCTATGAAGGAGTTTGACCTGGCTTGGCACGACGCCAACGCCAACGTGGTGGTAAGTTTTTACTTCAACTTTTTTCTTTACACCAATGCCGGTGTTTAACTTTCCGGCTATAGATATATCCTCACAGTCCCGGAGTTTCGAGTTAAGCACAAGGTACTTAGCGCGAAACTGCAAAAAAACGGCATAGCTAGTCCCCGAGTTTCGGGTTAAGCACAAGGTACTTAGCGCGAAACTGCAAAAAACCGGCATAGCTAGTCCCCGAGTTTCGGGTTAAGCATAAGGTACTTAGCGCGAAACTGCAAAAAATCGGCATAGCTAGTCCCCGGGTTTCGGGTTAAGCACAAGGTACTTAGCGCGAAACTGCAAAAAACCAGCATAGCTAGTCCCCGAGTTTCGGGTTAAGCACAAGGTACTTAGCGCGAAACTGCAAAAAAAACCGGCATAGCTAGTCCCCGTGTTTCGGGTTAAGCACAAGGTACATCACATCTTCAGGAATAGAAAGGGCGCAGCAAAGCTATGTTCCATGGGCGCTTGGTTTCCTCCCCTGACCTATCCGCCTTTCCTTCCTTCCATTCATGTGCATCGATTAAGTAATAGGCATCATTGTGTAGAACCTTGCTCACAACAAATGGCCCCTCCCATGGAGGTGAGAGCTTGTGCCGTCCCTCAGTGCGCTGCACCAGACGTAGCACCAAGTATCCTTCCCGGAACACTCTCAGGTGAACCTTCTTGCTGTGATAGCGTCTGAGGTTCTGCTGGTATATGGCTGATCTCGCCAAAGCCATTTCTCTTTGTTCCTCGAGCAAATCAACATCATTTTCTCGGGCCTCTTTTACCTCTTCTTCGGTATAGAGTTGAACTCGTGGTAAGTCATGGAGAATGTCGGTTGGAATGACCGCTTCTGTTCCGTATACCATAAAGAATGGTGTGTACCTGGTAGACCGGTGTGGTTCTTATGCTCCACAGCACTGATGGTAGTTCATCAAGCCATCATCCCGGCGTCTTTTCGAGTGGTTCAATGAGCCTTGGTTTGATACCGGAAAGCACAAGTGCGTTTTTCCTTTCCACTTGGCCATTGCCTTGTGGGTGTGCCACTGAACACAAATCCAACCGGATATTGTTATCCTCACATAATCGCTTAAATTCTCCTTGGGCGAAGTTTGTCCCAATGTCAGTGATGATGCTATGCGGGTATCCATACCGCAAGATGACATCTTTCAAGAATTTCATGGCTGTATGCCCATCGCACTTTGCAATTGGCTTTACCTCTAGCCACTTAGTGAATTTATCGACCATCACCAAGATGTGAGTCATGCTTCCTCTTGCTGTTTTGAACGGTCCAACCATATCCAGGGACCAGACAGCAAATGGCCAAGTTATCTATATAGTTTTTAAACCGGATGCTGGGGTATGGTTTTTCTTGGCGTACCTCTGGCACCCATTGCATTTCCGTACCAAATCCTCAGCATCCTCAAGTGCTGTGGGCCAGTAGAACCCATACCGGAACACTTTTGCTACCTGCGCCCTGGATGAGGCGTGGTGCCCGCATTCTCCATGGTGAATTTCCATTAGCATTTCTTTTCATTCCTCCGGTTCCACACATCTTCGGAGGACACCGCTAACACTTCTTTTGTACACTTCACCGTTGATGATGGTGTAGGCCTTGGATCTCCTCTGGACCCTCCTCGACTCAGTTTCATCAACCGGCAAGGTGCCGTTGATTAGGAATTCCTTAATAGGTTCAACCCAAGTTGGTGCTTCTCGAATCACAAACACCGGTACATCTATCTCCATGCTATCCACCATCATAGTTTCTTCCGGTTTTGACCCCGAAGTCCCCGGGTTTGCCGGAACAGTCCCCGGGTTTCCTTCATCAATGTCCATGGGCACGATGTGGGATTCCGGTACGAAAATTGATTCAGATTCCGGACTTGGTGTGATTGATGGTTTTCGCAAGTGTGCTAAGGCTATTCCGGGAGGAATCTCTTGTCTGGATGAGCCCAGCTTGGATAAAGTATCCGCAGCTTCGTTTTCTGCCCGTGGCACATGGTGAAACTCACATCCATCAAAGAATCCGGCAACCTGTTGCACATGGAACCGGTATGCGGCCATGTTGGCATCTTTTGCATCCCAATCTCCGGAACACTGCTGCACCACTAGATCTGAATCACCATAGCAAATGATCCAGTGTGCACCGATTTCTTTTGTTACCTTGAGCCCATGCACCAGAGCTTCATACTCAGCGACATTGTTTGATGCCCTGAAGTGTATTTGCAGCACATACCTCAAGTGATCCCCCTTTGGTGAGGTGAGAACCACTCCGGCACCTAGACCTTCCTTGAGTTTGGATCCATCAAAGTGCATTTTCCAGTAATCCACTTCCGGTTTTGGCAGCTTGTATTGCATCTCAGCCCAATCAACCAGGAAATCTGCCAAAGCTTGTGACTTGATGGCATCTCTTCTCTCGTACGCCGGTACGTAAGGTGATAGCTGAATTGCCCATTTGGTGATCCGCCGCTGGCATCTTTGTTGCCCATGATTTCCGAGATAGGTGCCTCGCTCACCACCTTTATCGGATGCTCTTCAAAGTAATGCTTGAGTTTCGTGGAGGCCATGAACACGCCATATGTCATTTTTTGGAAGCGAGGGTAGTTTTGTTTTGAGAGGGAAAGCACCTCGCTCAGGTAGTATACCGGCCTTTGCACGGTTTTTTTTTCTTCCTCGTCTCTTTCTACCACAACCACAACACTTACGACCCGGTTTGTTGCCGCTATGTAAAGCAACATGGGTTCCCTTTCCAAATGCGAAGCCAATACCGGAGCTGTTGCTAACATTTGCTTTAGCTCCTTGAACGCCGCGTCTGCCTGCGAGGTACAAACGAAAGTATCTGATTTTCTCATTAAGGCATATAGCGGTAAGGCCTTTTCTCCCAACCGGCTCAGCGATGCCAATCTTCCGGTAAACTTTTGCACATCCTTAAGATCTTGTGGTATGGTCACTCTTTCGATGGCTCAAATCTTTACCGGGTTAACTTCTATGCCGCGACTCGATACTAGGAAACCAAGCAGTTTTCCGGCTGGAACACCAAAAGTGCATTTTACCGGATTAAGTTTCATCCGGAACCTTCTCAAGTTGTCAAACATTTGCCTCAGATCATCGATCAAGGTATCTTTCACCTTAGTTTTTATCACGACATCGTCTATATAGACTTGCACATTTTTACCGATTTGATCAAACATACACTTTTGCATACAGCGCTGGTACGTTGCACCAGCGTTGCACAAACCAAAAGGCATAGTGACATAGCAATAAGCCCCGTGCGGGGTAATGAACGCAGTCTTTATTTGATCTTCCTTTTTCAGGGGAATTTGGTGGAAACCGGAATAAGCATCCAGAAAAGACAACAACTCAAAACCAGCGGTGTAATCGATCACCTGATCAATCCGGGGTAAATGGAAAGGATCTTTTGGGCATGCCTTGTTCAGGTTGGTGTAGTCAATGCACACGGGCCACACTTTTGGAGCCTTGGGGTCTTATTTTTTCTTCTCGACCAGCACCGGATTGGCCAGCCACTCGGTATGCAGCACTTCAACGATGAAACCGAAAACCAGTAACTTTGTCACTTCTTCTCCAATGATTTTTCTCCTGTCTTCAGCAAACCGGCGTAAAGGTTGTCTCACCGGCTTCGCATCCTTCCGGACATTTAGGGAGTGCTCAGCCAGCTCCCTCGGTACACCCACCAAGTCATCGGTAGACCAGGCAAAGATGTTCCGATTCTCACGGAGGAAGCTGACGAGCATGCTTTCCAATGCCTCACTTAGGCCGGCACCGATACGAACGGTGCGCTCTGGGTATGCCGGATCCAGCACAATGTCCTTTGTCTCCTTCCTCGGCTTGAATGCCGATGTGCCCAAGTTGCCGCTCATGGCCGCTAAGTTCAGCTGTGAGGACTGAGCCAGCGCCACAATGGTTTGCGTCCTCCTTTTTTCCTCTGCAATCACCAGCGATTCAGCCAGATTTGATCCGGCGGAAGCGGTTTCCAGCGATACCTTATAGTTTCCCACCACAGTCAAGGGTCCACGAGGTGCCGACATCTTCATCTTGAGATATGCGGTATGAGTTGAGGCCATGAATGCCACCAATGCCAGTCTCCCCAGCAGTGCATGGTAGGGACTGTCCAGATCAACCACCTCGAACAGAAGGTTCTCAACCCGACAATTGTCACGTCCTCAAAATGATACGTCCACCCGGATTTTTCCCACAGGTGAACATGACAGGCCCGGAACAATTCCACGGAATGTTGTGTGAGTTGGCTGCAACATGTTTTCGGTTATGCTTAGCGTACGCATAGTGTGCCGATACATGATGTTTATGCTGCTTCCGTTATCCACCAACACTTTGCTGAACTTGACTCGTGTTGTTGGCCCATGCATGATTGGGTCCACAACCAGAGCATATCCGCCCGGATTCGACATTATCTTTGGTTGATCTTTGAATGACCAAGTAATTTCCTGATCTGACCACAGCATGTATTTTGTTACTACTGGCATCACTGCGTTCACTTCCATGGAACGGCGATGCACACTTTGCCTATCTGTTGGCTCAGTGACAAACACAAGATAGCATAAATGCGGATCTAGGTACACATTCCGGCCCAAAGGTGTCGGTGGTGGTGCTTGGTCATTGCCATTTCCCACCTGATGAACTTCTTGCCGCTGCTGCCGGTTTGGCTGAGCCTGCACCGGTTGCGCATTCGCTCCGGTAAGCGGTGGTGGTGGTGGTAACCTCCCGGAACCTTGGTCCCTGGCATATTTCGTCATGCCTCTCTCCATTAACCTCTTGGTCCAGGAGCAATCTTTTGTCAGATGGTTCGATGGTCTTGTCGGATTCGGCGTGTGCCAGCGGCACGGCTGATCCATAGCGGACTCCATGGTGTATTTTTCTTCATTTTTCCATGGTTTCTTTTCAACCCATTGTTTCTTTGGACCCACCCATGGCTGCGATCGGGTTTTCTGCCTTTGGCTTCCGCCGGCGCCAGAATTGTCCTGCACTGCGGCCACTTGATGTGGACCATACCTCCGATTCGGGAAATCCTCTCTTCTTTTGTTATGCTGGTTGTCCCGGTAGTGATCTTGGCGCGGTTGGCTCATTCGCGCCGGCTCAGCTTGTACCACCGGCTGCATCGGGTCTCCCAACGCGTAGTTATCCGCCACTCGAATCATTTCAGCCAAAGTAGTTGGCATGTTTCTCTGCAGCTTCTGCCACAGCGGTGAACCTCTCCGGCATCCATTGCAGAAACAAGCAATAGCTTGTGCTTCTATCACCCCTTCGTAGGAGTTCCTCGTGGAGTTCCACCGGGTCAAGTAATCCCAGTCTGTTTCATTAGCGCGCTGCTGGCACAAGGCGAGCTGCTGCGGTCTGTTTGGCCTCTGGTACGTGCTGCTGAAGTTGCTCACGAAAGCTTCCTCAAAATCAAGCCAGCCGTTTATGCTTCCTTTTGGAAAATTGTTAAGCCAAATGCATGCCGGTCCTACCAGGAAGGACGGTATGATTCTCACGGCCCAACGCCGGTTTCCTCCGCCTGTCGCGGTTCCTCCGCCACTAGCGATGTACACTGCGGTCACATAGTCTGCAAGCCAATCTTCCGGCTTCGTGGTTCCATCGTACGTCTTTGTGTCACGGGGCAACTGGAAGTTGCGTACCAGAGGTTCTTCTCTCACGATCCACGGGCCAAAGCATCACGCACCCGAAGGACGTTCAGCCTGTGCGTCGCATCCCGGTCTGGCAGGCACCTTTCTCCAACACGCTCTCCCAACGGGTTCCGGTAAGCTCAGATTCTTTCCATTCCAGAATCAGCTTCATCATAACGTTCCGGTACAGCGGCTTTTTCCTACCGGTACCTTGGTGGAGGCATTTCCTCAGCATAAGCTGCTCTTGCCGCTTGATAATTTTGCCCGGTTTCATCTTTACCGGCATAAGCGTTTCCGGCATAGCCTTTTCCGGCATAGCCGCGACCTGCCCCTTGGCTTTTTCTACAGGCCTCGTGTTGCCCGGCTTGCTGTTTTCCAGCCAAAACCGGATCATACACAGTCATCTGCTGTGCATTTGCATCTTTTTCTCTTCTTTTGTCGGGATTGGGGGACGATGCCTGCCCATGCGACTTGCTTCTGGTAGTCTTTGTTGAGCGTACCGACTTCGACGCTGCAGCTGCTTTGTTAATTCTAGCAAGCTCAGCATTTTGTGCCTCAATCTGAACGAGCAACTCTCTTCCTCGATCCTGTTGTTTTGCCAAAGCTTCACCGGAAAGCGACTCACACATCTCTACTGCAGCCTTAGCAGCTTTTATCGTTTTATCCGGACTACTGTACTTAGGTTTTTCTACGACGCTCAAGGATACCGACGTACTTTTTCCGGCAAGAACCTCCCGGCGCAAATCCTGATCTAGATTGCGACCTCTAAGCCGGTTTTCCGCTACCCTAGTAGGCTGAGCGCTAACGGAAGCAAAGCCATGGGCAGCGTTGTACTCACGTACGGTTAGGTTCAGCTCGCGCTGTGCCTTGATGATGTCCGCTCCTCCGGAGAGCAGCTTCTGCCGCTGCGCCTCCAGCTCAGCTTGAACCGCAACCGGGTCAATGTTCTGCGCGATGGGCGTTGCCAGCACGCTCACGGCCGCTTGGAGCGGGGTTTCCGGTGGCACTGCTGATGTTCCGCCGATGACTTCGTCGCGCTCGGTCGGAGGCTTGGCCGAACGCGCGTACTTGGTCTGTCCCACGCCCTCTACGGCAGCTTCTTGGCCGGCGTCACCCACGCCAGCCATCAGCACCTCCACGCTGCCGGTGGTGCAGCCGGCGTGCAGCCCGCGAGGAGCAGAGGATCTTGGCGGGTCCGGCGCCACCAGTACCGGCGAGAGGTACTGGCGCTCCGGGACGGTGCCGAGCTAGACGCGGTGGCTGCCGAACTCGATGATGCGACCGTTCTTGGGGAACTTACCGCCGTTGGTGAAGCAGCCCGCGTTGTCATTGACGAAGTCCAACGAGCCGAGGCGCTGGATGAGCCCAGACACCACGCGCTCGTCGGAGACGGTGAGGAGGCCCGCCCGAATGTGAACTCAAGCAAGAACAGCTGCTGGCCCCATGGTGGGCGCCAACTATCGTCGTGGTGAACAGACAGATGCCATGGAATGGCTTAAGTTGGCTCCGAATGTGCGCTAGAGGATTCGGGGGAGGGTTTTGGTAACAAGGGTGAAGGTTTGGGTAGGAATTTCGGTATCTTATTGGATGAACTTGGCCTTGGCCAGAGGTTCAAGAAAGTGCGGACTACAAGGTGAGCACCTCTATCCTGCTCTACTTCTCTCTAAAGCCTAATGTTCTGTCGAGTGAATCCTCCCGTGCAGGGGTGTGCCCCCTCTCCTTATATAGGGGAGAGTGTGGCTTACAAGGGAAGAAACCCTAATGGCATCTTTGATGAGCTAAGCTACTTTATAAAGCTTCTTTGGCCTTGAAGACACCGGTCCAGTCTTTAATCAGGAAGAGATGACCTCCTCCGGTACCTTCTACATCATCTTCTGCTTTGGCTTCAGAGCTTCGATTAAAGCTGATGTGCTTCGCTCATCCTTGTCCTCTAGTACTTGAGGGAATCTTTGACCAGAATGCCGACGTGCTACCGTTGAGCTTATGCCGGTACTCCGGCATCTTCTCGAGTTTACCATATTCCGGTATACCCGTTCTGGGATACCGGTATACTTTCACTTGGCTGTAAACAAATTAACTTGGTTATCCGGATTAATCTTTAAACCGGTATCTTGATAGCTAAAACAAGGCAAGTTTACCATGTCTTTGGCCTACCGGGGGCCATCCCCCCAACACGGCGCGTGGAAATTGCTGCCCCAGCACCATGACATAGGTCGACATAGAAGATCAAGTGCCGAGAAGTCGTCGGCGATGTCGTGGAGCATGGAAGTTGCTGCCCCAGCACCATGACGTAGGTCGACGTAGAAGATCGAGCGCCGAGAAGTCGTCGGCGATGCCACGACGCATGGAAGTTGCTTTCCCAACACCATGACATAGGTCGACGAGAAGATCGAGCGCGCCGACAAGTCGTCGGCAATGTCATGGAGCACAGTAGTTGCTGCCCTAGTACCATGATGTAGGTTGATGTAGATATACAGATGACATGGAGCCATCAGGCCACCTTCTGAGCATGGATGTTGCCTGCCCCAGCCGCCAATGTTTATTCGCTGTTGGCGTAATCAACTAGAGGTCGTGAGGTCATAGGCGGTATCATGGACACACTGATATGGTGGTCCAGTAGCCATCTTCTTAGCGCAGGTTCAACGTGTGCGCCATGATGATTATAGATGCACCAAGTGTGAATGCAAAGAATATACAAGCAGGTAGGTTTTGTAACATGTTTAAAAAAAATCTTTAAACCATGAGGCATAATGGTGTAAACGGAAAAGGCTACCAAAGGACTCGTCATTGGGAAATGTCAGAGGACCATGACCGTCGCAACTCAATATTGAGTTTCCTTTAGAGTGTGTGTGTGTGTGGAGACAACATGCTTCATGGATGCTTCTGAGAGTTAGCAGAAAAACATACTATAGCCCATCATTGTACTGAGTGGAACCCCACAAATCAAACATGACCCCCCGACCGAGCCTCAAGACCACAAATACTTAGGTGAGGTCAATTGGGGTAAATGGGTTTAGGACAAATGGTCGAAAATAATCCATGCCTTAATTGAGGGGTGGTGAATGACTGCTCCCGCCTCCTTTCGAGTGGTTCCCTTACTGCACATGATTGCTTGACTTGCTGCTTTGAACTCTTGAAGATATTTACTCTCGTGAGAATTACTTTGCACGAGCTAATTGTACAGCCGTGGACTTTATAAGATCACTTGAACTTCTGGAGATTTTTTTGTTCTTCTCAGGATTGCTGGAACTTCTTCGGGAATATTCTTCCATTTTGGACAGGGACCCACCTTGAGAACTTGAAAAATAGTCATTCACCTTGGTGGACTAAGAAAACCCTCTGGAACTTTATCTAGAGCTTATAGTGGCACGCCCCGGGGTTGCCAAGGGGCTACGCACCGAATCTCAACTTGTGTTGGGCCGGGCAGCATTTTCTTGATATTTTCCTATAGTCTTCCCTGGGTTGCGAGCCTCCATGAACCTGAGACACCCCAGGAAGAATGATGAGTATGGAGTCTCAGTGTTAGAAGTGCCCAAATAGTCTTCTCCACTGCCTCCAGAAGCATCAAATTGGTATGTATCGTGCATTATGAGTGTGAGAGCAGCTCCACTGCAACACGGCACATTCTGACACCCTCTAACAAGTCCCAAGGTAGCCAATTCTTGAAACACTAGCGGATATTTGTAGGAAAAACCATTATTTATAGTTAGTAATTGCCTCAGATCATGCAAAAAGGTGGAATAATGTCATGCATGTGGTGCAAAAACCAAGTACAACATGTGAAAGCTATAGATGCCATAGCTCTTCCGGTAGAACTTGCGCTTGGTGAAGATATCGGCTCAACACATCGCCCTCGCATCCGAGCCCAATAGGTCGGAGAAGACGGGCCAGAGCCTAGTAGGTCAGAGAAGACGAGCCATTCGTTTCTTCATCAAAGGAGTATGCCACCCTTCCATCAATTAGAGTCGCCGTCTTCATGGGGCGACCTAGGATAGGTTCAGTCCCTGGTGTATTAGGCTTCTAGTCAAGATTGACGAAGTATGTTTTCGCCTGGAACAAGGTAATTTCCCGCTTCACGGAACTGCCCCAAGTACAACTGGGCATGATTCGGAGATCGGCGAAGCCTGCCATAAAAGGTGGACGATGACATGGCCCACCCAAGAAAGTCTTGGGGAGAGTAAAACACCTTAGACCCCTTATATAATGCATGGCACCTTATTAACTGGCCGCCGTAATTCGGATAGATCCCATTTATCAAGGCATGGAGGACATGCACCCGTGGATTCCCACCAGCAAAAGTGATCACAGTTGGATCTTGAATTGTGAGGGAGTTATCCGGGCCATTTTGCAAGATAAGGCCCCGTCTAGAATACCCTAAGATAAATAACTTCACACGTCGTCTTGTATTATGGAGAAGATCATGAAGACGAATTCGACGACCATTGTTGCGCAGCAAAGATGGGAGGAGAACCAGGTCCCACCGGCCGTGCCATTTTGTTTGACACGAGAAATAATAAAAAAGGTGAACTAAATATTATCTCTCTACGCGCCAGGGGAAAATGAATGTGCGGGCGTGCCAGTGTACCTAAGTACACAAATAAAATATAGGGAAACATGTATTTTTATTAATCTCTTAATGGAGAAACGAAATTACAAGATCCCTTTACATATGTGCTCCATGGCCTGCTAGCGCGGCCGATATGACTTGGGTGATTGTGTGTTCTGGTTCACGGGGCCTCGGAAGGCTCCCGATTAATTACGTCTGCGAGTCAACGCCTCGGACCACCTCCGATTAAGTTGCTGCAATGGTCGTCGTCTTCAAGTCTCGTATTCTCCATGCACTTGGCGTAGACGATGATGATGTGATGGTGAAGTGGAAAGCGGGTCGGTACGTCCGTCGCCCCGGTGATGCTTAGCCATACTCTCTGGCTTGTCGGTGTCCGATGATGAAGATGTCTGGCCTCGTCAGCTTAGACAGATGGGTGGCCTTCGCCTCGTCGGTGCAAGGCCTGGTGGTGTCCACCTTGTCGGTGTCAGACTTGATGTCTTGCCTTCGCCTCGACGGTGCCCGGCAAGAAATGGTTTGCTTCATTGGAGAAAAGACATGTTGGTGAAGTGGCTTCGCCTCGTCGGTGCTAGGCCGATGTTGGTGAAGAGGGTTGATGTGGTTGTCGGAGTAGACTTTAATGTCGTCGCGTGGCAGCGTTGCTTGATGACGATGTTGTATGAACTTGGCGATGTAGATCTTGTAATGCCAGAGGTGTGCATGGACCCATGGAGGCTTGATATGTCATGGTCGTGTAGCTCGGCTAGAAGAAGGGCAGCGTGCCAATGTAGTTGGTGCCCTCGCCACCTTGTCACAGAATCGATGAAGACGATTTTCGTGTCGATGTGGTTGTAGTTGGCGTCCGTGTATCGTACGGGTTGATGAAGATGTACATCGGCTGATGGTAATCTCTCCTTGTTGGGTTCGAGCTGGGGTCGGTGTAGTCCTTGACGGGAGCTCCGTTGAAGGCGACTGCGCGTATGGACGTGTAGCTTGCAGCGGGTGGGACGGAGCCGAATCCTCGGTGTCCATGATGAAGCGATCTCCGGACATCAGCACAGGGACCTCGTACGGTGATGCATACGCCCGCTGGAGTTCAGATTTTTGTACCTGATAACAAAACACGAGCTTGCATGTTGTAAATTAATTAATCAATGTATCCATATATACCTTGTTATTAGGATCAAAGGGCCATGGGCTTTATGCATGGCTCCTTCTCGTATGTCACATGGGCATTTGTAGCTATATGAGATGCCTCCCTTTCTCTTCGTACCGTGCTTGCAATGGGTGGGCGTTGTACTGCGCTGGAGATGATACTGGCGCTCGGCTGCCGACTGGCGTCGGTGCCGATCCAGCCGTGTGCATCAGTTTTGACGATGTGGGGCGTATATGTGGAATATCAGCGTGTTGGCGACGATGATGATGTCCACCTAGCTCCTGGCGCGCATTGTGTGTCGCCGCCCCAGCGTCGGCGCCATAATGACGAAGGAAGTCTCTGTGGTGATCACGATGGCGAGGTCTTGGCACCACATTGGTGGCGCACGTGCGCTTATGGGAGTCGATGGGCTTTATGAGGGCCAAGTTCACCGGGTGCACGCCGATGGGCTGCAGATGGAAGCTCTAGTGGGGGCGTCCTCGTCGATGGAGGCAATCTTGTTTGCAGCGGCCTGTGGTGGCGTCGAGGAGCAGGACCTCCACGGCCATCGTTGGCATCGTCGGCACGATGGGTAGCTTGCCTTGTCAGTGTCGCAGAGAGCTTCTCTTGATGTGCATCACAGCATGGCGTCGGGTCGCTGCCGGACACGCCGTGTTGCTGACGTCCTCGACCGCCGGTGATCCCACATTCGTCTTCATGTCGTGGGGCGCCTCGTCCGCTCCCTGCAACCCCATACAACCAAAATGGTTCTTAGGTAATGGGTGAAATGTATCTCATCCTGGTGGCGTGGCCTCCATTTCTACAGCCACTGGCGTCACAAGTGCACGGGGACGCGCGGCGTATGGGAATCCCCGGTGGCGGCGTCCTTGACGATGGAGATGATCTTGTTCACCATGTACTCTGCGGGTGGCATGGTGGAGCAAGGCTTCCACGGTCATGGTCGGCGCCATCGGCGCGATTGCTAGCTTGCCTTGTCAGCGTCGCGGAGAGCTCCGCTTGATGTGATCATGGCGCAGCATCGGGTCGCTGCCGGACACGTCGTGTTGCGGACATCCGCGGCGGCCCGCTGGTGATGGGAAACCTTCGTCTTCAGGTTGTGGGGCACGCGTCCGCTGCCCCGGGTCTCTTGTTAGGCGCGTCATCCGCTGCCGTCAATTTCCTCACTTCCCCTTCCGCGCTCGGCTGGTCAGTTCAATTTATAGGAGAGCTGAATCGGAACTGATAAGTGATAACGCAACGCTGCGCGGGCACAGTTGCAGAGTTGTTACGCTGTTTCTCCTTTTACGGCTCGGATCCGGGAGACATACTTATAACATTTTTTTGATAAAAGGGAGCATTGTGTTAACGCATCCATATTCCTGCAGATGAGGCGGTGGAAGACGAGGATGCCGCCCAGCGTCTCGCTGAGCGGGCTAAAGAAGTGCATGCCTCTGCAGAAAATGTCAACACCCGAATTTTTAAGTCTAGATGCCTATTATGCCATACATCGCAATCCCAGGAAGATTGTTTTTGCGAGACATAATAAGTTGATATCACAACACATCATTCATTACAAACCATAATAGTCTTACATCAAAGGATCACATGATCCAGTCTTAATACAACAGTTGATCTAAGGATCAATTACAAAACACATAGCGGAAATACGTAGTAGTGGTCCATCTATTCCACAGGCAACGCTTGACGTTAGGAGACGATCCTAGTTATCGTAGACGTCCTGCTGTCCATCATCCTGATACTGCTGCTCTTCTTCATAGTCTGGCCATTTGATAGCCAGGGACAAAGCCATGAGTACTTTGAAGTACTCGCAAACTAATACTAGTGTAAGAACTATTAATTATATCAATGGGGTTCTAAGATCTAGGTTCATTTGCATAAAGCCAGTTTTATTTCATAAGCACTTAGTAATAAAAGACTGTATTTGCCTAACTAACTCAAGTGGGAACATTAGTGTCATTCCCACAACTCTGTTGTGATCAAATCAAATTCATCTTTCAGTTCACCATTCATTATTAGAAAATATCTAACAACGGAACAGTATGGCCATCCAACCGTCCATAACCGCGAACACGGCTATTCGAATAGGTTTACACTCTGCAGAGGTTGTACACTTGTGCCACAACATTTGATTACATCCGTCAGGGATAGCCCTGAATAATCATACTCAGTATGCGGATCATGAACGATTAACCTTTCACTTACAAACCCTAGTATAGGCACCGCCCCTATGAGCTTGGCCTCCTAGTAATAGCAATCTACCATCCCGGAAACTGCACAGGGCTTGGGTAAGACATTCACCTCATTTCACATTCCACGGAGGCAGCCCTATGACGCTTGTTTAGAGGGAACCCATACTAAGATGCATAAATTTCCAGTTAAGCCCTACCCATAATCAGGTAATGTGGGGGTACTCAAAAAAAATTGGAATGGTATCGCATCCGAACCCAATCATCAGTTTTTGTCAAATTCACCATGTCATTCAAGTCATATTCACCTTCAAAATCTTTCAATAGAATGAACTCATCATTCCAAGGTTTTCAAAGTCATTTGATTCACATGTTCCCATCTAGAGTAGTCACTTTTAGTTTTAGCACTAGCATCTAGTCATGAGGGGTGCTAACTAACTTCTAACTCTCTAGTCTAAGTTTGATATTCTTGTAATACTTCATATCTAGACCAAAGTTAACTATAAAAGTAAGCATTGATAACCAAAGTAAAAGCTGTGCAAGACAAAAACTTGGGCTTGGAGAGTAAAACACAAAATAGTATTGCAATGGTGCCTTGCTCAAGTAGAGCTTGCATTAGGGTAGCTTGCAAGAGTATAGCTTGCCTTGATTGGTATAGTGATCAAAGTTTTCTTCTTCTTCGTACAAGACCTCCTCCTCCTCGTAGCCTTTGGTACTAGCGTCTATAAACGGATACGAGGTATAAAATCACCAAACAATGCTTAAGTACTAGACTTAACACTCAAAGGGGATCACACAAGCTAATCTATCATCACAACATTATTAACATGGTGGTTGGCTTTGTTTTCTTTTAAGAAAAATAATTTCCTCTCATTGAAATATTTATTAGGGTTTCCATTTATTTCCTTGGAGAAATAATTTCCTCTCATTGAACCTTATTAAGATTTAATCTCCTCAAATAATAATTATGAGATCATGTTGACTTAAGTCACCCCTTCATATTTACCATTTGGGAAAATGATTTAAATGAGATACTACATCTCATGCAATTTAAATAATACTCCCTCCGTTCTCTTTTAATTGACTCAGATTTAGTACAACTTTATACTAAATTTGAGTCAATTAAAAAAGAACGGAGGGAGTACTATATAAACAATGTAATGGCAAATAAGTAATAAAATACGAGGTTCTATAGACTAAGGTCATTACCTCATATTGAATTACTTGGGGCAATGATTTAAATGAGAGGATATCTCTCATACTATTTAATTAATTAATTTGGGTAATTTAAATGGACTAGAAATAGCCACATAGCCATTATTTATTCTAGCCCATGATCATGGTAACTATTCTAGCCCATGATCATGGTAAACACCACTATCATATTTTTGCATAAACAATTAGAGTTTTTGAAATGTGAATTATTAGAATTGGAATCACCTCAAAATTCATTATGGTTGATTTTTAATAATTGTTTGAATTTGAAAAAGGCACTGCCTTGTTATTTTTACTACCTAAGTTCTACAATGAATCTTGGTTTGAGACCAGTGTAATTGGTTAGATAATTTCATAAGCTTTCCCACAAATTTGGAATCACTCAATTTGGTTTGGTAGATTCGAAGTTATTCAATTTCTAGCAAAGTACCAGTATTGAATTTGAATTAAAATGGATTTAAACGAACTCAAACGATGGGCTCTGGCGGGAAAAGAACTTGGGCCAGAGAGATAAAAAGAGATGGGCTGGCCCAGCTACGTGTCTCGCACGCGCGGGCGAACTGACAAGGAGACCCACTCGTCAGCGACTCTTTAACACCGAAACGGTATGAATCAAAGGGGACCGTGGGATTAGATTGTGATCGAACGGCGGTGGATCATCGTCGTCTCCGACGAGATCGCGCACTGGCCGCGGCAAGGGTAGGGGGTCGGAGGCTCACCGGAGCTCCGGCGATGATCGGTGATGATGCAGGGAGAGGTTGTCGACGATGGTGGAGCTCCTGGTACCGGCGGCATCTCCTGGGGTGGCTCCTAGCGTCGTCTTCGTCTGCGGCGGCTCCGCGGTACTCCGGCGATCGATTGAGGACCTACGAGATAAATTGGAACTGGAGAATGCTCGAGGAGACTCAGGGATCAGAGGGGAAGCGACTGGTGTGGAGAGATTGTGCTGGGGCATGCTATATTTATAGCGGCGAGGGGGTGCTGCGGGGTATGCTCGGGTTCATGGAGACGACGGTATGAGCCGCGAAGGGGCAAGGTAAGGACGCTGCGCTATTCACTAGGTCAGGGTGGGCACGACGCGCGTCATGGCGTTGAAAATGGTGGACTGTAGTGTCGTCAACATCGTCGTGTCCTTGCAGTCCCGAGGTGGATGATGTCGACGAGATCGACGGCGACAAGGTTCTACGGCGCGAGTGGTCGTGTCTGGGAGGTACCTGGCATCGTGGTGAGTGGGTGTGACAGAGGAGAACACGAGAGGAGGTCAGAATCGTCGGAGGCAGGTCGTGCTCTGGCGCGTCCAGGGACGTCACCATGCGCATCCTGGCGCGTTCTTGATGTCCTGGGCGCGTCGCGTTCTGGCCAATGCCAGCATCTCCTGTGCCCAGGGCGTGCATTGTCGTGCTCAGTGGAGTGAGGGTGAGCTAAAGGACATGCTGAGGTCGGCCCGAAGTGAGAGGAGAGGAAATGGGCATGGTGATGGCATGATGCCACGACATGGTGATCATTTGGTCAAAATTGTACTTGGCACAGTGGTGGGAAGGTCTTGGCTTGGTCCAGGGGGCTGAGGAGAGTATGTGTGCTGACTTTGGCATGATAGTTTAGGCTAAAAACTACTGGATTATAGAGTGTGTGTGTAGTTGGCAGATTTGGGCACACAAGGTGTTTGATGAAATGGCCGCATGAACAAAATATTTGAATATTGCCAAACTCTTTTTGGGGATGTGATTCAAATAATGTTTGGCTTCCATTGGTGGTGTTGGTTAGCAAAATGTAGTTAGTTTGAGAAAATTCAAAATGGGTATGATCTTGAATCTGATTTGGTGTTGCAACTTTGCTTGATTATATTAAGCAAATAAAAAAGAGTTTGTATAGTTGGTCAACACCAAATGTGTTCACCTTGATGAGGTCTTGGATGAGGTGCAAAGATTTGAGAGAGTTTAGTTTAAAAATTTCTTAATACAGGGGTTCAAAGTAGGTACCCTGATATAATTGTCAATTTTGACCATTATCATATGTGAGTGGGTTTTGATATTTTCTTTGGTTTGTTTTGTATTTCTTTGATTCAAAAGTGATTATTATGAGTTTAGTAACATTTCCAAACCATTGACACAAGGTAGAATGGCCTAGTTTAAAGTTTTGCAAAAATAGCCATAAGCTCATATGTGATGTTATTTTCATTTTCTTTTCTTTTTCCTTGTCCCTCTTTGATTCACTTTGGCATGGTTTAGGGTTTAGAACAATGTTAAACCACCTCAAACACATATCATGGCAATGTCACACCAACATGCATAAACACTATGCAACACACTTAAAGTTTTTGTTGGCTCCAAATTTTGAATAAAGGAAATTCATTTTATTCATTGCTTGAATTTTTGGGATGTTACAAACCCTTCCCCCTTACAAAAGATCTCGTCCCGAGATCTTAAAGAAAACTAGGAACTAAAGAGATCTGGGAATTCAGTCCTCATATAATCTTCTCGCTCCCAAGTGGCTTCTTCTTCAGTATGATTGCTCCACTGAATCTTTAGAAACTTGATACTCCTGGTGCGGGTGATTCTGAAGGCTTCTTCCAGAATATGAATTGGTACTTTACGATAGGTCAAGCCCTTGTTGATATCCACAGATCTGTGATCGATGTTTTTGAATACCTCTGTCTTCTCAGGAACTTCCAAACATTTCTGATGTAACGAGATGTGAAACACATCATGCACAGCTGACATTTCCTCCGGCAGTTCCAGCTGATATGATACTTCTCCTCGGTGACTCAGAACTTTGAAAGGTCCAACATATCTAGGTGCAAGCTTTCCTCTGAGTTGGAATCTCTGCATTCCTTTAAGGGGTGATACTTTGAGATACACAAAGTCTCCAATATTGAAAGTCATTTCTCGGCGTCTCTTGTCAGCATAACTCTTCTGTCTAGATTGGGCAGTCTTGAGGTATTCACGGATCTTGTGAACCTTCTCTTCAGCTTCTCGGAGAATATCTGGTCCAAAGATTTGACTATCTCAGACTTCTGACCAGTTCAGAGGGGTACGACACTTTCTTCCGTACAATGCTTCAAAAGGGGCCATTTGCAAACTGGCTTGATAACTGTTGTTGTATGAGAATTCTGCATAAGGTAGGCAGTCTTCCCATTTAGATCCATATTCTAGCACATAGGCTCTCAACATATCTTCCATTATCTGGTTGACTGTTTTGGTCCATCAGTCAGTCTGCGGGTGATAAGTTGTACTGAAATTCAGACGGGTTCCTAATCCTTCGTGTACCTTCTGCCAAAATCTTGAAGTAAATTGGGATCCTCTATCTGACACAATTGACTTTAGTGTTCCATGCAAGCTTACTATTCTGGAGATATATAACTCTGCTAGCTTAGGGCCTTGGTATGTGGTCTTCACTGGTATGAAATGGGCTACCTTGGTTAATCTATCGACCACTACCCAAATAGAATCATTTCCTCTACTTGACTTGGTTTCAACACCCGGATTTTTAAGTCCAGATGCCTATTATGCCATACATCGCAATCCCAGGAAGATTGTTTTTGCGAGACATAACAGTTGAATATCATAGAGTCATCATTTATTACAACACATAATCGTCTTACAACAATATATCACATGATCCAATATTACACAAATAGTTGATCTAATGATCAACAACACAATACGTAGCGGAAGCGAAGTAGTAGTGGAGTATCTATTCCACAGGCAACGCTTGACGTTAGAAGATGCTCCTAGTTATCGTAGACGTCCTGTTGTCCGTCGTCTTGATACTGTTGCTCCTCTTCATAGTCTGGCATTTGAATAGCCAGGGACACAACCATGAGTACTTTAAAGTACTCGCAAACTAATACTAATTAAAGTGCTTATCAATTTTATTAAGGCGTACTAAGCTCTAGGTTTATTTGCATAAAGCCAAGTTTAGTTCATAAACATTTAGTAAAGACTCCTCATTTTGCTAACCAACACAAGTGGGAACATTAGTGTCATTCCCACAACTCAGTTGTGATTCAAGTCAATTCACCTTTCAATTCAACATTCCTTTTTAAGACAAAAGTTCTGACAACGGAACAATATGGCCTTTCCAATCGTCCGTAACCGTGGACACGACTATTCGAATAGGTTTAACACTATGCAGAGGTTGTACTCTTGTGCCACAACTTTTGATTACATCCGTTAGGGATAACCCTGAATCATCGTAACTCAGTACGTGGATCATCAACCCTAACCTTTCACTTATATACCCTAGTATAGGCACCTCTCCCCATGAGCTTGGCCTCCCGGTGAATACAAACCGTCAACCCGGGAACTGCACAGGGCTTGGGTCTGACATTCACCTCATATTCACGTCATTTCACTTTCAATGAAGGCAGCCTCGGCATAACCCCTATGACGCTTGTTTAGAAGGAACCCATACTAAGATACATAAACTTCTAGTTAAGCCCTACCCATAATAAGGTATTGTGGGGTACTTGTATAATTGGAAGGGTATCGCATCTGAACCCAATCATCAGTTTTCATCAAAATTCACCAAGTCATTCATGTCACATTCACCTTCAAAATCCTTCAAAGTCATTTCATTTCACATGTTCCCATCTAGAGTAGTCAATTTTATTTATTTAGCACTAGCAACTAGTCATGAGGGGTGCTATCTAGCTTTGATTGCTCTAGGCTAATTTTGATGCACTTCTTCTATTCTAGACCAAGTGAATCATAAATCAAAAAGTAAACTTTGAAATACAATGAGGAAAATAATTGCAAGGTAAAAACATGGGATAGGATTATTAAACATAAAGTAACATGTAATGGTGCCTTGCTCTTGTAGAGCTTTGCATTAGGGTGGCTTGCAAGAATATTAGCTTTCCTTGAGTGGGGTAGTGATCAAAGTTCTCTTCCTCCTCCTGAGAGTAGACCTCCTCCTCCTGGTACTCCTCGGTACTAGCGTCTATACACGAATACGAGGTATACAATCACCACACAAACTTAAATGCTAGACTAAACACACCAAAGGTTCACACAAGCTTATTCTAGCATCACATCATTCATGGCATGGTGATTGACTTTGTTTTTCCTTTTTTAGAAAAATAATTTCCTCTCATTATAATTATTGATTAGTATTTCTATTTATTTTGGAGAAATAATTTCCTCTCATTGAATCTTATTAAGATTTAATCTCCTCAAATAATAATAAGGTATGAATATATGTTGCCCAATGTCAACACTTCATATTTATTATTTGTGAGTGTGATTTAAATGAGGTGCTACACCTCATGCATTTTAATAATAGCATGGTAATGATTTAATATCACTAAGTAATAAAATATGAAGTTCATTAGACCAAGGTCATTACCTCTTATTGAATTACTTAGGATCAAGATTTAAATGAGAGAGTAACTCTCATACTATTTAAACAATTTAATTTAGATGATTTAAATGGACTAGAAATGGCTCCATAGCCATTGTTTTGCTCTAGTCCATGATTATACCATTAACAATGCTATCTTTTTGCAAAAACAATTAGAGTATTTCAAATGTGATTTATGAGAGTTGGAATCAACTCAAAATCACTTATGGTTGAATTTTAAATAAAGTTTGAAGTTTCAAAAGGCTCTGCCTTGTTATTTTTACTATTTGAATTCTACACTGAATCTCAGGGTGAGGCGAGTGTGGTTGCTTAGATAATTTCATAAGCTTTCCAAATATATAAAATTCACAAAATTTGGTTCAGCCGATTTGAAACTATTTAAGTTTTAACAAAGCATCTGCAAGCAATTCAAATAATTCTTAAATTCGAATTTGAATGATTGGGCTTTGGCGGGAAAGGAAACTGGGCCACAGCGGGGGAAAAGACTTGGGCCAGCCCACTTCGCATCCAGTGCGAGCAGGCCGCCTGACATGGTGGGCTCCACCTGTCATCGGCTATTTAAACGCGAAACGGTATGGCGAATCTGGGGCGTAGGATTAGAAATAGATCTAACGGTCGGCGTTCATCGTCGTCTCCGACAAGAACACGTGGTGCTGGCGGCGAGGCTAGGGGGTGGGAGAGCCTACCGGTGCTCCGGCGGTCGACGGAGAGGTGCGCGGCGACATTGGCGTGGACGACGAGGCTCCTGGTACCGGCGGCGTCGCTCGAGGAGGCTCCAATCGACGGCGCCGATCTGCGGGTACTAGCGGGCTCCAGCGTCAAATTGGCGCAGCTCCGGCGATGATTTGGCTCGGGATTGGTTCGAGGAGAGGCAGAGATGGGAGGAGAAGCGGTGAGTGTGAAGAAATGAGGCGCGGGAGTGCTCTATTTATAGAGGGGAGGAGGTGCTGCGGGTGCCCGTGGAGGTCAAGCATGGTGCGGCGTCTCTGGTGCTCGAAAGGCCAAGGCGAGGATGGCGTGGCGTAGCTGGCATCATGGCGATGCTTAATGGCTAGCTGGCGCAGCAAAAGGGCGATGGGATCACTCGCGATGATGAAGAACCTACCACGGTACTGGCGGCGGAAAGTCGACGAGGACGACGATGACGGTGCATGCGCAGGGGCTCGAGCATGTCTACGGGCTAGAGGGTGTGCTGGTGGTGCTTGATGCAGAGGGAGAGGTGTATGGGAGGACGGAGGAGATGGGTCGAGCCCATGCTCTGGCGCGTCCAGGGCATGGTGATCACGCCGGCTGGCACGCCTGGACGTTCTGGCCGCGCTCTGGCCTGGCCAATGCCAGCCTCGCGCGAGCCAGGGCCGTGCATGGTGATGATCAACAAGGTCAGGGGATTCTATTGGACACGATTAAAGTGAATGGAGGGGATCTGAGAGAGGGATGTCATGTTGGCGGGCATGGTGCACGGCATGGTGTTGCTTTAGCTCTCTCCAGGCTTTAATCATAAACAGCAAGTACTGGCATTGATGCAGGAGACACAGGGGACCAATGATCATCTCTGAACAAAAGAGGTTTAGTCAAAAATCCAGTGGACAATAGAGTGTGTGTTCATTTCGGATTTGTGCCTGCCAAGTGCTCGACACAATGGCCGCATGAAGAAAATATTTGAAATTTTCAAATCTTTTTGGTGGAGTTGATTTGAATATTTTTTGGAGTAGAATGGTGGTGGTGGTGTGCAAAATGGTGCTGGTTTGTGAAAAATCAAAATGTGGATGATCTTCTCTTTGCTTCAATGTTGCCACTTGTCATATTTATATTGGTCAATGTAAGCAGAGTCAACCCTGGTGGTCAACACAAGAATTGTTCATCTTGATATGGTCTTGGATGAGGTGGAAAGAAGTGAGAGGTTTTAGTTTAAGAATCTTCTAATCCAGGGGCTCAAAGTGGGCATGATGATATAAAAGTTCAATTTGACCATTATCATATGTGATGAGATTTTGATATTTCCTTTGCTTTGATTTGTGTTTCTTTGATGCAAAAGTGTTTGTTATTGATATATTGGTGTTTCACAAGCATTGGTACAAGCCATGGTGGTCTTGGTTGATGATTTGCAAAAATGGCCATATGTGTATGTGACTGATATTTGCATTTTACCATTTCTTTTATTTCTCTCTATTTGGGATTCTCTGATCATGTACTAGGGTTTAAGCACATTAGATAAACACACCAATACTCAACATGGCAATAGCACACAAGAATACATGCACACTATGCATAGCACCATATGCAAATAAAAGTTTTTGTTAGTTGCAAAATTTGAGTAATTGAAATTCCTTTTCTTTATTAAGTTGAAACTTGGGATGTTACAAACCCTTCCCCCTTACAAAAGATCTCGTCCCGAGATCTTAAAGAAAACTAGGTACTAAAGAGATCTGGGTATTCAGTCCTCATGTAGTCATATCGCTCCCAAGTGGCTTCTTCTTTGGTATGGTTACTCCATTGAATCTTCAGAAACTTGATACTCCTGGTGCAGGTGGTTCTGAAAGCTTCTTCTAAGATGCGGATAGGTACTACGCGATAGGTCAAGTCTGAGTTGATATCCACAGCTCGGTGATCGATGTTCTTGAAAACCTCGGTCTTCTCCGGCACTTCCAAGCATTTCCGGAGTAAGGAGATGTGAAACACATTATGTACCACTGACATTTCCTCCGGTAGTTCCAGCTGATATGATACTTCTCCTCGGCGACACAGGACTTTGAAGGGTCCAACATATCGGGGTGCAAGCTTTCCTCTAAGTTGGAATCTCTGCATTCCTTTAAGGGGGGATACTTTGAGATACACAAAGTCTCTGATCTCGAAGGTCATCTCTCGGCGTCTCTTGTCAGCGTAGCTCTTCTGTCTTGATTGGGATGTCTTGAAGTACTCTCGGATCTTGTGCACCTTCTCTTCAGATTCTCGGAGAATATATGGTCCAAACACTTGGCTCTCTCCGACTTCCGACCAATACAGAGGGGTACGGCACTTCCTTCCGTACAAGGCTTCAAAGGGGGCCATTTCCAAGCTAGCTTGATAACTGTTGTTGTACGAAAATTCTGCGCAAGGCAGGCAGTCTTCCCACTTAGATCCATACTCAAGCACACATGCTCTCAACATATCTTCCAGTATCTGATTGACTCGTTCAGTCTATCCATCAGTCTGTGGGTGATAGGCGGTGTTGAAATTCAGCCGGGTTCCTAGTCCTTCATGTACTTTCCGCCAGAATCTTGAGGTGAATTGGGATCCTCTATCTGACACTATTGACTTCGGGGTTCCGTGCAGGCTGACTATCCGTGAGATATACAATTCTGCTAGCTTGGGTCCTTGATAGGTGGTCTTGACGGGGATGAAATGGGCGACCTTGGTAAATCTATCAACCACTACCCAAATAGAATCATTTCCTTTACTAGATTTGGGCAATCCGGTGATGAAGTCCATTCCTACAGAATCCCACTTCCATTCGGGAATCTGCAGTGGCTACAGCAATCCCGCGGGTCGTTGATGTTCTGCTTTGACTCGTTGATAGATATCACACTTGGTGATGTAGCTTCCAATCTCTCTCTTCATTCCATGCCACCAAAATTGTTCCTTCAAATCTTGGTACATCTTGGTTCCTCCGGGATGAATGGAGTAAAGGGTGTCATGGGCTTCCTTCAGGATAACTTGCTTCAACTCTGAATCTGATGGCACACATAGGCGTCCGTTGTACCAAAGCACTCCTTCTTCATCTTCGGTGAATCCCGGTGCCTTTCCTGCAGCTATTTGGCTCTTGATTCCATCAATGCTAGTATTTCCCTTCTGTGCTTCTTTGATTTGGCTAATCAAGGTAGGCTGAAGTTATATGCTTGCGAGGTACCCTTCGCTAACTAACTCCAGTCTAAACTGCTCAAATTCTTGATACAAGCTAGGTTGCTCTTCTGCGATCATGGAGGTCAGCTGACACGGCTGTCTACTCAAAGCATCTGCTAGCACATTGGCCTTGCCGGGATGGTAGTGAATTTCTAGGTCATAATCCTTGATTAACTCGATCCATCTTCTTTGCCTCATATTCGGCTCCTTCTGGGTGAAGATATACTTCAAGCTCTTATGATCCGAATAGATCTCGCATCGATTACCCATGAGGTAATGACACCAAACTTTCAAGGCTAACACAACTGCTGCAAGCTCTATGTCATGGGTTGGATAATTGTGCTCTTGTTGCTTCAGTTGCCTTGACAGATATGATATCACTTTGCCTTCTTGCATCAACACACATCCAAGACCAATCTTGGAGGTGTCACAGTAAACGTCAAATGGCTTGGTGATGTCTGGCATGATCAAGATTGGGGCTGTGGTTAACCTTGCCTTGAGCTTCTGGAAGCTCTCTTCACATTTGTCGGTCCATTCAAACTTTTTGTCCTTCTTCAATAGTTGAGTCATCGGTCTTGCTATGCTTGAGAGTCCTTCAACAAACCGGCGGTAATATCCTGCCAATCCCAGAAATGCACGGACTTCAGTCTGAGTGGTTGGGGCTTGCCATTCTGCAATGGTCTTGATTTTTGTGGGGTCCACGGCAATTCCTCCTGCAGACAAGATATGTCCCAGGAATCCTACTTCCTTCAACCAAAACTCACATTTGCTGAACTTGGCATACAACTTGTGATGTCTAAGGGTTTCAAGGATAACCTCCAGGTGTTTCTCATGTTATTCCTCCGACTTGGAGTAGATTAGGATGTCGTCGATGAAAACAACGACAAACTTATCCAAAAAGTTCATGAAGATCTTGTTCATGAGGTTCATGAAGTAAGCTGGGGAATTGGTCAATCCAAATGATATGACATTGTACTCATAAAATCCATATCTGGTGGTGAATGCAGTTTTGGGGATATCCATGGCACGAATCTTTAGTTGATGGTAACCAGTCCTAAGATCAATCTTAGAGAACACTTTGGCACCGGTCAGCTAGTCAAATAGGTCTTCTATCTTTGGCAAGGGGTACTTGTTCTTGATGGTGACATCGTTAAGCTTACAGTAATCCGTACATAAACGATTAGCACCATCCTTCTTATCCACAAACAAAACTGGGGATCTCCAAGGCGACGCACTTGGTCGAATCAGACCTTTGTACAGCATATCATCCAGTTGCTTCTTCAGCTCCACTAATTCTGTCGGGTTCATGCTGTAGGCTCTCTGGGCTATGGGTCCTGTTCCAGGGATTAACTCAATGATAAACTCGATATCCCGATCTGGGGGCATACCGGGTAGATCATCAGGAAACACATCAGGGTATCTACAGACGACCCTGATCTGATCCAAGGTGGGCTTGGCTAAACTCTAATTGCAGGTAAACTTTCTGGGCAGCCTTTCAGATATGTGCTCTACTAACACTCCGGTGCTACTAGTCATGGTGATGGCCTTCTTGCCACAATCAATCAGTCCATGATGCTTGGACATTCAATCCATACCCAGTACTACTTCCAAACCATGTGTTCCCAGAACAATCAAATTTGCATAAAAATCTATTTCATGAATTCTGATGGGTACATCTTTGCAAATTTTTCTAGCTTTTGTAGTTGAGCCAGGTATTTGAACTATCATGACATGCTTCAAACTGATGGGTTGAATCTTACTAGTGCATGAAAAATCTTCAGTAACAAACGAATGCGATGCTCCAGAATCAAACAACACTCTTGCAGGTACTGAGTTAACAGAGAACATACCCAGCACGACATCTGGCGCTTCATGGGCTTCTTCCGCACTCATGTGAAAGAGGCGGCCGCTGCGGTTGTTGGGGTTGTTGGGGTGAACTTTCTGCCGGTGGAGTAACGGTGTTGCTTCTGAGCAGGTGCAGCGGTGTTGGGGGCAGTCTTGGCCAACCTTTTGGGGCACTCGTTGGAGTAGTGTCCCACAATTCCACATTCATAGCAGGTGATGGTGGACTTGTCCTTGGTGGTGACGGGGACAGCGTTGCTCCCAGTCCTTGGAGCAGTGTTGGTGTTGCTGTGGTTGGCGGGGGCTCTCATCGGGGCGCGGTTGAAGTGGTTGGTGTTGGCATGGTGGGGGTTGTTGTTGTTTTTGTTGTGGCCTCCTGGCCTAGGGTGTCCTCCACTCCGGTTCTGAAAACCCGGACGTGACATCTGCATCGGTGGCTTGTTGTTTCTTGGGGCAAACCCTCCGCTTGAGCTGGGGCGATACCTTGGGGTATTGTTGGGCCCACTCTGGTGCATCATGCGGCGCTTGCGGTTCTCATTGGCTTGGTTGAGTTTTCCCTCCATCTGGATGGCTGAGTCAACCAGGGCTTCAAGGTCAGCAAAAGGAATGTTGACCGGCCACGATCGCATCTCATCGTGCGGTCCATTCAGGAATCTCTCCTTCCTCTTCTCAGTGGTGTCGGTCTCATCCGGGGCGTACCTTGACAGAGTGAGGAATCTGTCGCGGTATTCCACCATGGTCATTCTGCCCTTCTTGAGTTCCCTGAACTCGTCCCTCATTTTCTTGATCAGAGCCGGGGGCACGTGATACTTGCTGAACTTGAGCTTGAAATCTGCCCAAGTCATCATTTGCCCCGCATTCAATGCACGGGCACTCGTCCACCAGGCTCGTGCAGGTCCTGCCAAGTAGTGGGTGGCAAACAGCACCTTATCATTGGCTTCCACTCCAGCAACTTCTAGATTGTTCTCCATGGTTTAGAGCCAGTCATCAGCATCAAGGGGCTCTTCAGTCTTGCTGAACACAGGTGGGTTAGTGTTCTAGAAGTTCTTCAGCTTGGATCCTGGGTGATCATGGTTTCCATGGCCTTGGTTGTTCTGAGTTATCTGTTGCAGTGCAGCGATATTGGCTTGCCTTTCAGCTCTTTCAGCCTCTCTATCTGCCATCATCATCTGCAACATCTGCATCATTGCATCCTGATTTGTGCTGCGATTTGGAGGAGCCATCTGAACATTGAGATAGATCATGAGACGAGAGGGAATTTTCCATGGATTATTTTGGGTAAAGTTCAAGAGTTTAAAACTTGAGTTCTTGACATATTGAAATTAAACATACTTTTATTCATTCAAGGAGCACACATTACAAACTAACACACCAGATGGTTTGAAGAACCATTTCACCGTTCTACGATACAAGGGACCGATACAACTCACACCTACTCACGTGCTCATGTGAAACTACTCTTCATCAACATTGATTGAGAAGGAATCATCCATCCCGGCTTCCATGAACTCATAGCCCTCCACATCGGGGTGGAAGGCCAGGTCTTCATCTTCTTCCTCCTCGTAGTCATCGTCATTGCTCACGTAGGAGTATCCATCTCCCTGGATGTCTTCTCCTTCTCCTTCTCCCTCCAGGTCCTTGAGCTAGTCTTCCTGGGCCTTGACGGTCTCCTTCAGTGAGGCTATCTTGGCGCGGAGGCGAGCGATGATGTAGTCCTTCTTCGCATTCTGGCGGCGAAGAGTCTTGCGCTCCTTGGCAAGGATCTGGATGGTCTCAGCCTGCTGTGCCTGCTGGAGGTAGGTGTTGTTGGCGTAGGCGCGGGAGTTGTCCAGCTCCATGCGTGTCTCTCACATCATGAAGTCAAGGTGCTCCACATGGTGCTTCACCTCGGGGTGAGGTGACAGATCCATCGGTGCTCCCATGGAGTCATGCCTTGCAAGATGGAAGAAGCGAGTTCCCCGAATCCTGGGCAGGTTCTGCCCACACAGACGGGCAACTGCTTCCTGCATGGCGCGAGCGAGTCCGTCCGCCCATTTGTTCTCCCTCAAGGAGAACTGGATCCTCTCGGTCATGGGTGGCTCCAGCTTCCCGCGCAGGTCAGCGATGATGACCCACTTAAGTTGTCCTCCGGGCTGGTCGTTGACTTGAACCCCGAAGAACTCCGGGAACGGGCGCCCGAGGAACTCAGCTAGCTCCTTCAAGTCCTTCTCGAAAACTAGGCCTCCTCCATTTCCCAACTGGTAGAACTGGGTCTGGGTGAACTGCTCCATCTGTAGAGGAATTGGATGAGTAAGTTAGAGAAGTGCAAGTGTTCAAAATTTTAAGTAACTTATAAGGAAGAGCATGAACTTATTGTTTTGAAAAAGATCTCAAGGGTAAGAGTGTGAATATGTTTTCATACTATTCACTTCATTGATTTTTGAAACTAAGTATTTCAGACGTCCATTCTAACTAGGGTCTCCTAAGGTCAACAATGGCTCTGATACCAACTTGTCAACAACCGGATTTTTAAGTCCATATGCCTATTATGCCATACATCGCAATCCCAGGAAGATTGTTTTTGCAAGACATAACAGTTGAATATCATAGAGTCATCATTTATTACAACACATAATCGTCTTACAACAATAGATCACATGATCCAATATTACACAAATAGTTGATCTAATGATCAACAACACAATACGTAGCGGAAACGAAGTAGTAGTGAACTATCTATTCCACAGGCAACGCTTGACGTTAGAAGATGCTCCTAGTTATCGTAGACGTCCTGTTGTTCGTCGTCTTGATACTGTTGCTCCTCTTCATAGTCTGACATTTGAATAGCCAGGGACACAACCATGAGTACTTTAAAGTACATGCAAACTAATACTAATGAAAGTTCTTATCAATTTTATTAAGGGGTACTAAGCTCTAGGTTTATTTGCATAAAGCCAAGTTTAGTTCATAAACATTTAGTAAAGACTCCTCATTTTGCTAACCAACTCAAGTGGGAACATTAGTGTCATTCCCACAACTCAGTTGTGATTCAAGTCAATTCACCTTTATTTTCAACATTCCTTTTTAAGACAAAAGTTCTGACAACGGAACAGTATGGCCTTTCCAATCGTCCGTAACCGTGGACACAACTATTCGAATAGGTTTAACACTATGCAGAGGTTGGACTCTTGTGCCACAACTTTTGATTACATCCGTCAGGGATAACCCTGAATCATCGTAACTCAGTACGCGGATCATCAACCCTAACCTTTCACTTATATACCCTAGTATAGGCACCTCTCCCCATGAGCTTTGCCTCCCGGTGAAGACAAACCGTCAACCCGGGAACTGCACAGGGCTTGGGTCTGACATTCACCTCATATTCACGTCATTTCACTTTCAACGGAGGCAGCCTCGGCATAACCCCTATGACGCTTGTTTAGAGGGAACCCATACTAAGATACATAAACTTCTAGTTAAGCCCTACCCATAATCAGGTATTGTGGGGGTACTTGTATAATTGGAAGGGTATCGCATCCGAACCCAATCATCAGTTTTCATCAAAATTCACCAAGTCATTCATGTCACATTCACCTTCAAAATCCTTCAAAGTCATTTAATTTCACATGTTCCCATCTAGAGTAGTCAATTTTATTTATTTAGCACTAGCAACTAGTCATGAGGGGTGCTATCTAGCTTTGATTGCTCTAGGCTAATTTTGATGCTCTTGTTCTATTCTAGACCAAGTGAATCATAAATCAAAAAGTAAACTTTGAAATACAATGAGGAAAATAATTGCAAGGTAAAAACATGGGATAGGATTATTAAACATAAAGTAACATGTAATGGTGCCTTGCTCTTGTAGAGCTTTGCATTAGGGTGGCTTTCAATAATATTAGCTTTCCTTGAGTGGGGTAGTGATCAAAGTTCTCTTCCTCCTCCTGAAAGTAGACCTCCTCCTCCTAGTACTCCTTGGTACTAGCGTCTATACACGAATACGAGGTATACAATCACCACACAAACTTAAATGCTAGACTAAACACACCAAAGGTTCACACAAGCTTATTCTAGCATCACATCATTCATGGCATGGTGATTGACTTTGTTTTTCCTTTTTTAGAAAAATAATTTCCTCCCATTATAATTATTGATTAGTATTTCTATTTATTTCTTTGGAGAAATACTTTCCTCTCACTGAATCTTATTAAGATTTTATATCCTCAAATAATAATAAGGTTGTTATCACCAGATTTTGGCCAAATCAGGAGGTGGGCCGTAAGGGAGATGGGCTTGAAAGATTACACGTGAAGGATCTCTGAAGCGGCCTTGCACGAAGAATTTGGGCTAGATTGCCCGTGTATCTTTTATTATAATAGATTGTATCGTAGATTGAAAGTTAGAGTTTGTCTCGTGCACGGTGGGATTATTCCTCGTTAGAAAGTCCCCTGGACTATAAATATGTATCTAGGGTTTATGGAATAGACAACAACACACGTTCAACCAACAAATCAATCTCGGCGCACCGCCAACTCCTTCGTCTCGAGGGTTTCTACCGGTAAGCGACATGCTGCCTAGATCGCATCTTGCGATCTAGGCAGCACAAGCTCCACGTTGTTCATGCGTTGCTCGTACTGAAGCCTTATTGATGGCGAGCAACGTAGTTATCATAGATGTGTTAGGGTTAGCATAGTTCTTCGCGTAACATGCTATCGTAGTGCAACCCTTACATGTCTAGCCGCCCTCACACCTATCTTAGGTGTGGGGGCGGCACCCCGCTTGATCATTATTTAGTAGATCTGATCCGTTACGATTGCTCCTTGTTCTACAAGGATTAGTTTAATATCTGCAATAGTTAGGCCTTACAAAGGGGGAGGATCCAGCGGCACGTAGGGTGTCGTTCGCTAGTCCTAAACAGGATGTTCCGGGGATCAACTTCGTGTTGGTTTTTAGGCCTTGTTTAGGATCGGCTTACGATCACCGTGCGTGGCCGCGAGGCCCAACCTGGAGTAGGATGATCCGATTATGCGGTGAAAACCCTAAATCGTCGTAGATCTAATTAGCTTTATCTTGATCAAGCAGGACCACCATATATTCGTGCACCCCGTACGAATCATGGGTGGATCGGCTCCTTGAGCCGATTCACGGAGATAACCCGAGAGCCGATCGAGGCTCGTATTTAATGTTTACGTGTATGCCATGCAGGAAACTAAGCGAGGCATCTCCATCACCTTCCTGACCAGGTATAGGTCAGGTGGCACGCCCTTGCAATCAGCATCGGACGTGTGACCAGAAGGCTTTGCGGGCCGTCGCTCGGAGGGACCTCAGCCAGCCGCAGCTCTAGGTTGTTCCCGGCTCTACCGTGTTGATCGTCGCTGCCCGCCGGTGGGTTTTGACAGTCAACACATTCTGGCACGCCCGGTGGGACAAGCTTCTACATCAACCACATCGCCATCTACATCTGAGATGGCGGACGGCACGCCAGTCACCTACGAGGAGCTGCCCGACGAGCTCAAGAAGAGGTATGACGAGATTAAAGTCACCCTCGAAGCCGACCTCATCGGCTCTTTTCAGAGGACCCGTTCACATGGCATCAGATGGAAGGGGTTCTCACCGCAAGGTGCACTCGATGGGATAGACCTCTCTGCCCCGTCGGAGGAACGCACCAGGTCCCTACGGCAGGAGATCAACTACTTGGTGGCTCACTCGCTACACCGTCACTCTGAGAACCTGGTCAACACGTTGGAGCGTGTCGCTCTTCGCGTGATCCAGGAGATCATGAGGCACCAGTACTCGCCGTCAGGACCAGCTCTCGGGACGCATCAAGGAGAGTTGCCACTCCAGTCCCGTCCACCGCTGCCATATGCGTTGGCAGCACCGGAAGTGCCGGCTACACCGGCATTCGTCGTCTACAAGATCGGTGGTGACCCTAGTGACTACCAGTTCTTACCCGAGGCGCCTAAGGAGATCCCTCTCGGGTACACGTGCACGTATGTGCCAGATTGTGGTAACTGGGCACTCACAAACCAGGCCACAACATCAGGGACTTACGGGAAAACAGGAGGGACGTCGGCCGACGGAGCTTGAGAAGCGTGACGTGGCTAACTAAGTACGCCACCCCGACGAACCTCCAGAGCCCAGCTCCTGCAGTTGGCTCAGAGCTGGAAAAGCAAACATGGCTGGCTAAGTACGCCACCCCGGCGAATCTTCAGAGTTCAACTCCTGCAGCCAGCACAGCGGATCAAATCAGTACCATACTGAGAGACCAGTTCGGCATGGTGCCGAAAAGGAGGGCAATCGGCTATTCCAAGCCGTACCCCGACGACTACGAGATGATCCCGCTGCCACCTAAATATCGGCTCCCTGATTTCTCCAAATTCAGTGGATCAGATGGTGCCAGCTCCATCGAGCACGTCGGCCGATATTTAGCACAACTAGGACCGGCTTCAGTGTCGGATCAGCTACGCGTGAGGCTCTTCTCACAGTCCCTCACGGGATCGGCTTTCGGATGGTACACCTCTTTGCCACCAGACTCCATCCGGACTTGGAAGCAGTTGGAAGAGCAGTTCCATATGCAGTACCATTCAGAGGCTTCCGAGTCTGGCATTGCCGATCTAGCACAACTACGTCAGAAGCGCGGAGAAACTGTGACAGAATACATCCAGCGCTTCAGGAATCTTAGGAACCGATGTTATTCGGTTCGTATAACTGAAAAAGAAGCGATCGAGTTGGCAGTAGCAGGCCTTGCAACACAGCTCAAGGACATGGCCTCCCAAGCAGATTATCCCTCACTGGCGCACATGGTTCAGAAACTATCGGCATATGAACAGCGCCACCCGGACTCGTACCAAGACAAGTTCAAGCGTGCGGTAGTCCCGGTCGATGCGAGAGGAAGACGAAGTTCCTGCGGGAGACCAAGAGGTAGCAGTGGCTGAATGGACTCGGGGAGGAACCCCCGTATCTTGCAAATGGGTAAAGCCACCAGGCCCGCCCAGGGGATTTGATTTTGACGTGACCAAGACTGAGCAAATTTTCGACCTCCTGCTCAAGGAGAAACAGTTGACGATTCCTGAAGGTCTCAAATTCCCCACGGTGCAAGAGCTGAACGGAAAGCCATACTGCAAATGGCACAACTCGCTCTCCCATGCCACCAACGACTGCAGGGTGTGGCGTCAGCACATCCAAGCGGCGATAGAGAAAGGGCGTCTAATTTTCAACCAGTACGCCATGAAGGTCGACACCCAGCCCTTTCCCGCCGTTAACATGGTAGAGTGCACCTACCCTGAAGGTTGCCAGCCAGGATCCTCGTTCAGCATCAACATGGTAGGACCTGGGAACCACTCTAGCAAAGATGGAGACGAGGGCAGCTGCTCTCGTAGCAAGGACACGAGAGGAGGCCGCTCCACGCGATCGGCTCCATCATGATGGCAAGCGCTACGTCACGAGGGAGAGGTGCAGAACATAAGATATCAGCGACCCCTCTCTGATCACCTCCTCAACAAGTATGTAAGTCAGTATGACCAACGCCGACGGTCCAGCTATGATGATGAAGGAGATCGTCTGGCTAGAGAAGCCAGAAGATACCGTCGGCATGATCGCGATGAGGAGGAGCACGAGCGCCGTGCCAAAGAAGAACCAGGGGAGCAAGACGACAACGCCAGGCACTGGGACTGCCCCTTCTTTAGACACTGCTGGGATTCAGGAATGAGCCGATTGCCCACAATCGGCAATTGCCCAGAATGCAACCAGAAGAAGAAGGAGGCAGCCAACGTGTCTGTGTTCAGGCGCCTAGGGCCTCTCCCGCCACAAAGCAAATGTGCTGAGTCCCCTCGGTGGGCAGATCTCGAGGATTCTGAAGACGAGGGACAAGAAGAAGAAGAATACAGGTACCACCGGCCAAGGTGGTGCCCTGACGGACTCAGCCGTTCCCAAAAGCGCAGGGTTCAGCGATTGCGCGGCCTGGAGGAAGCTGAAAGGTTATACTTGCATACGCTAAGGAAGGCACGACCTGATCTGGCTGCGAAAGTTCAGCGGACCCTGGATGAAGAGGGTCGTTCACGGAAAATGGAGTGGCGCCCCAAGCAAAGGAAAGCCGATGATGAAACATCGGCTGGTACAAACATGGTGCTCGTCCTTCCGACGGAGCTTAGTGCCCCACGATTCTACGATGCACTCAAGGTGGACGACAGCAGGCGCATCAAGTCAGAGGTTGGGCTGGTTTTATCCACCAGCCTGACCGAGTAGGAAGGACAAACCGACGAGCAAACGTGGCGAGGCTGATCCTTGTGATCGGCCCCAAAAATTTATGGAGGAACATTACAAAACCTTCATCGAGCAAGCAACGTGGAGGCCGATTCCAGCAATCGGCCAAAATTATCCTCACCATCCATTCTGCCTGGGTTCAACATTTAATCCGACAGAGCCGATACCATCAAGCCCCTTGAAAGAATCGGCTCGGGGGGCACCCAGGTGGATAAAACACGAGGATATTCAGTAGAAGCGTCCGGAAAATGCCCAGCAGCCTAAGATATCCTTTGATGATGGGTATTCAAGTATTGGGGCCGATACATAAATCGGCCGTAAAAAATTCTAAAATTTTTTAAGCGTAGCCGATGCAGCAGACATCGTCTTAAGGTTAAGGATGCATGGACATCAACTTAAGAGGTATGGAGCAGGGAGTGGGCCACGAAGAAAGACTCGATGGACCAATGCCAATGCCAAGAGCAGCATGGACGTGCAGATCAGGTTAGGGATGGATGGCCTCAGATCCACCAAAAGAAAGGAGCCGATCTGACCTGCAAGGACAAAGAAGTGGACTGAAGAAGCTCGGGGGGCAGCTCACCCTGAAGGTTCTCTGCTCTGGAGAGCCGATTTTGTTGGGAATCGGCTGGCTCTGCATTGTGATGTGAGGCCAATGGCGGCACGTTTGGCTGTTTCGCCACCTTTCTCGCCTTGACTGAGGCTCGGGGGGCAGCTTGCCACAAAAGGTCCTTTGCTATAAGGAGCCGATTTTGTTGAAATCGGCTGACTCTATGTCTCAGCGTTTGAGGGATAGTTGTTGTGGAAAGAACGGAGCAGGAGCCTGTCCCGCAGAAGTGTCATCTCCAGCCTCTGGGTTGAGTTAGCAATGGATAACCTTACGCTCAGTGACTACGGATTGGGCCTGTTCGGTTGGAAGTTTGGGGATCCGAATTTGAGCAAGGTTCGCAGGTTATCGGTGCGTTGCCATCGGCTTACTGAGCGGTGATCAAGTTAACAATCGGCCAAATCAGTGCGATAAGAAGTCGGCTAGATCAAGCTAAGGGAGATTCCTCATTAATATTGGGATCTCTTACAATAAAGAGCCGATCGCTCAAAGAAGAACAAAAGGAGAGCCGATTGCTCAAGGGACTACTGATCCTACATAGCTACTCCTCGCTAGCATCGTCGTCGGCGTCGCCATCGACGCTACTGCCGGAGAAGTCCTCGCCGCTGCCCCAGCCAGCGGCTGGAGCTTCCTCCTCCTCCTCGTCATCATCATCATCCTCGCTATCCGCCCAACTGCGGAAGCGCTTCGTCGGCGGGTACCCAGCAGAGGAGGAGGATTCATCTTCCTCCTCCTCCTCTTCTCCTTCCTCGTCATCGTCGTCGTCTTCGCTGTCCGCCCACATGCGGGAGCGCTTCTTCGGCGGGAGCCTGGCGGAGGGGGAGGCCTTGGTCTTCTCTACTTCTCCTTCTGTCTTCCCCTTGTCAGAGGAGATGGGGTTCGCCCCGGAGTGGAGGTCGCCCTCTTTCTTGTTCTTCGGCGACGATTGGAGGGAGAGGCCTGAGGCAGAGGAGGAAGAGGAAGACATGGCTGAGAGAGAAGGGGGTTTTTTGTTGCCGATAGCTGGAACAGAGGAAGGTGATGAAGAGGGCTAATCGATCGGCACGGTTAAATAATAAGGAGCCTGGTGGAGATTTAATGCCATTACAGTTTCCGAGGGGGTGATGCCAGAGCTATCGAATTTTGCAGAGAAGCTGAGAAGACAGGGCATAATGATGACGGATACTGCAACGGCTCTGCTCTGCCACGACATGACCCTTCGAAGGGAAAACAGAGTGGTTTTGGAATTATCATTGCCAAAACCAGGGGGGCATGTGTTATCACCAGATTTTGGCCAAATCAGGAGGTGGGCCGTAAGGGAGATGGGCTTGAAAGATTACACGTGAAGGATCTCTGAAGCGGCCTTGCACGAAGAATTTGGGCTAGATTGCCCGTGTATCTTTTATTATAATAGATTGTATCGTAGATTGAAAGTTAGAGTTTGTCTCGTGCACGGTGGGATTATTCCCTCGTTAGAAAGTCCCCTGGACTATAAATATGTATCTAGGGTTTATGGAATAGACAACAACACACGTTCAACCAACAAATCAATCTCGGCGCATCGCCAACTCCTTCGTCTCGAGGGTTTCTACCGGTAAGCGACATGCTGCCTAGATCGCATCTTGCGATCTAGGCAGCACAAGCTCCACGTTGTTCATGCGTTGCTCGTACTGAAGCCTTGTTGATGGCGAGCAACGTAGTTATCATAGATGTGTTAGGGTTAGCATAGTTCTTCGCGTAACATGCTATCGTAGTGCAACCCTTACATGTCTAGCCGCCCTCACACCTATCTTAGGTGTGGGGGCGGCACCCCGCTTGATCATTATTTAGTAGATCTGATCCGTTACGATTGCTCCTTGTTCTACAAGGATTAGTTTAATATCTGCAATAGTTAGGCCTTACAAAGGGCGGGAGGATCCAGCGGCACGTAGGGTGTCGTTCGCTAGTCCTAAACAGGATGTTCCGGGGATCAACTTCGTGTTGGTTTTTAGGCCTTGTTTAGGATCGGCTTACGATCACCGTGCGTGGCCGCGAGGCCCAACCTGGAGTAGGATGATCCGATTATGCGGTGAAAACCCTAAATCGTCGTAGATCTAATTAGCTTTATCTTGATCAAGCAGGACCACCATATATTCGTGCACCCCGTACGAATCATGGGTGGATCGGCTCCTTGAGCCGATTCACAGGATAACCTGAGAGCCGATCGAGGCTCGTATTTAATGTTTACGTGTATGCCATGCAGGAAACTAAGCGAGGCATCTCCATCACCTTCCTGACCAGGTATAGGTCAGGTGGCACGCCCTTGCAATCAGCATCGGACGTGTGACCAGAAGGCTTTGCGGGTCGTCGCTCGGAGGGACCTCAGCCAGCCGCAGCTCTAGGTTGTTCCCGGCTCTACCGTGTTGATCGTCGCTGCCCGCCGGTGGGTTTTGACAGTCAACAAAGGTATGAATATATGTTGACCAATGTCAGCACTTCATATTTATTATTTGGGAGTGTGATTTAAATGAGGTGCTACACCTCATGCATTTTAATAATAGCATGGTAATGATTTAATATCACTAAGTAATAAAATATGAGGTTCATTAGACCAAGGTCTTTACCTCTTATTGAATTACTTAGGATCAAGATTTAAATGAGAGAGTAACTCTCATACTATTTAAACAATTTAATTTAGATGATTAAAATGGACTAGAAATGGCTCCATAGCCATTGTTTTGGTCTAGTCCATGATCATACAAACAACTATGCTATCTTTTTGCAAAAACAATTAGAGTATGTCAAATGTGATTTATGAGAGTTGGAATCAACTCAAAATCACTTATGGTTGAATTTTAAATAAAGTTTGAAGTTTGAAAAGGCCTTGCCTTGTTATTTTTACTATTTGAATTCTACACTGTATCTGAGGGTGAGGCCAGTGTGGTTACTTAGATAATTTCATAAGCTTTCCAAATATATAAAACTCACAAAATTTGGTTCAGCCGATTTGAAACTATTTAAGTTTTAACAAAGCATCTGCAAGCAATTCAAATAATTCTTAAATTTGAATTTGAATGATTGGGCTTTGGCGGGAAAGGAAACTGGGCCGCAGCGGGGGAAAAGACTTGGGCCAGCCCACTTCGCGTCCAGTGCGAGCAGGCCGCCTGACATGGTGGGCTCCACCTGTCATCGGCTATTTAAACGCGAAACGGTATGGCGAATCTGGGGCGTAGGATTAGAAATAGATCTAACGGCCGGCATTCATCGTCGTCTCCGACGAGAACCCGTGGTGCTGGCGGCGAGGCTAGGGGATGGGAGAGCCTACCGGTGCTCCGGCGGTCGACGGCGAGGTGCGCGGCAACGTTGGCGTGGACGATGAGGCTCCTCGTACCGGCGGCGTCGCTCGAGGAGGCTCCAATCGACGGCGCCAATCTGCGGGTACTGGCGGGCTCCGGCGTCAAATTGGCGCAGCTCCGGCGATGATTTGGCTTGGGATTGGTTCGAGGAGAGGCGGAGATGGGAGGAGAAGCAGTGAGTGTGAAGAAATGAGGCGCGGGAGTGCTCTATTTATAGAGGGGAGGAGGTGCTGCGGGTGCCCGTGGAGGTCAAGCATGGCGCGGCGTCTCTGGTGCTCGAAAGGCCAAGGAGAGGATGGCGTGGCATAGCTGGCATCATGGCGATGCTTAACGGCTACCTGGCGCAGCAAAAGGGCGATGGGATCACTCGCGATGATGAAGAACCTGCCACGGTACTGGCGGCGGAAAGTCGACGAGGACGACGACGATGGTGCATGCGCAGGGGCTCGAGCATGTCTACGGGCTAGAGGGTGTGCTGGTGGTGCTTGATGCAGAGGGAGAGGTGTAGGGGAGGACGGAGGAGATGGGTCGAGCCCATGCTCTGGCGCGTCCAGGGCATGGTGATCACGCCGGCTGGCACGCCTGGACGTTCTGGGCGCGCTCTGGCCTGGCCAATGCCAGCCTCGCGCGAGCCAGGGCCGTGCATGGTGATGATCAACAAGGTCAGGGGATTCTATTGGACACGATTAAAGTGAATGGAGGGGATCTGAGATAGGGATGGCATGCTGGCGGGCATGGTGCACGGCATGGTGTTGCTTTAGCTCTCTCCAGGCTTTCATCATCAACAGCAAGTACTGGCATTGATGCAGGAGACACAGGGGATCAATGATCATCTCTGAACAAAAGAGGTTTAGTCAAAAATCCAGTGGACAATAGAGTGTGTGTTCATTTCGGATTTGTGCTTGCCAAGTGCTCGACACAATGGCCGCATGAAGAAAATATTTGAATTTTTCAAATCTTTTTGGTGGAGTTTATTTGAATATTCTTTGGAGTAGAATGGTGGTGGTGGTGTGCAAAATGGTGCTGGTTTGTGAAAAATCAAAATGTGGATGATCTTCTCTTCGCTTCAATGTTGCCACTTGTCATATTTATATTGGTCAATGTAAGCAGAGTCAACCCTGGTGGTCAACACAAGAATTGTTCATCTTGATATGGTCTTGGATGAGGTGGAAAGAAGTGAGAGGTTTTAGTTTAAGAATCTTCTAATCCAGGGGCTCAAAGTGGGCATGATGATATAAAAGTTCAATTTGACCATTATCATATGTGATGAGATTTTGATATTTCCCTTGCTTTGATTTGTTTTTCTTTGATGCAAAAGTGTTTGTTATTGATATATTGGTGTTTCACAAGCATTGGTACAAGCCATGGTGGTCTTGGTTGATGATTTGCAAAAATGGCCATATGTGTATGTGAGTGATATTTGCATTTTACCATTTCTTTTATTTCTCTCTATTTGGGGTTCTATGATCGTGTACTAGGGTTTAAGCACATTAGATAAACACACCAATACTCAACATGGCAATAGCACACAAGAATACATGCACACTATGCATAGCACCATATGCAAATAAAAGTTTTTGTTAGTTGTAAAATTTGAGTAATTGAAATTCCTTTTATTTATTAAGTTGAAACTTGGGATGTTACACTTGGGCAATCCAGTGATGAAATCCATTCCTACAGAATCCCATTTCCATTCAGGGATCTGTAATGGCTGCAGTAATCCTGCGGGTCGCTGATGTTCCGCCTTGACTCTTTGACATATATCGCACTTGGCTATGTAGCTTCCAATCTCTCTCTTCATTCCATGCCACCAAAATTGTTCCTTCAAATCTTGGTACATCTTGGTTCCACCGGGATGAATGTAATACATGGTATCATGGGCTTCCTTCAAAATGACTTGTTTCAACTCCGAATCTGCTGGCACAAATAGGCGTTCGTTGTACCAAAGAACTCCTTCTTCATCTTCGGTAAATCTCGGTGCCTTTCCTGCAGCTATTTGGCTATTGATTCCATCAATGCTAGCATTTCCTTTCTGTGCTTCCTTTATCTGACTAATCAGAGTAGGCTGGAGCTCAATGCTTGCTAGGGATCCTTCACTAACTCGCTCCAGTCTAAACTGCTCAAATTCCTGATGCAAACTAGGTTGCTCTTCTGCGATCATGGAGTTCAGTTGACACGGCTGTCTACTCAGGGCATCCGCTACCACATTGGCCTTGCCGTGGTGATAGTGAATTTCCATGTCATAATCCTTGATTAACTCTATCCATCTTCTCTGCCTCATATTCAGCTCCTTCTGCGTGAAAATATACTTCAAGCTCTTATGATCCGAATAGATCTCGCATCGATTACCCATGAGGTAATGACGCCATACTTTCAAGGCTAAAACTACTGCTGCTAGCTCTAGTCATGGGTTGGATAATTCTGCTCATGTTGCTTCAGTTGCCTAGACTGATATGATATCACTTTGCCTTCTTGCATCAACACACATCCAAGACCAATCTTGGAGGCGTCACAATAGACGTCAAATGGCTTGGTGATGTCCGGCATGATCAGTATTGGGGCTGAGGTCAATCTGCTCTTGAGCTTCTGGAAACTCTCTTCACATTTATCAGTCCATTCAAACTTCTTGTCTTTCTTCAACAGATGAGTCATTGGTCTTGCTATGATTGAAAATCCTTCAACAAACCTGCGGTAATATCCCGCTAATCCAAGAAATGCACGGACTTCAGTCTGAGTGGTTGGGGCTTTCCATTCTTCAACGGTCTTGATCTTTGCGGGGTCAACAGCAATTCCTCCTGCAGACAGAATATGTCCCAGGAATCCTACTTCCTTTAATCAAAATTCACATTTGCTGAACTTGGCATAAAACTGATGCTCCCTAAGGGTATCCAGGATACCATCCAAATGTTGCTCATGTTCTTCTTCTGACTTGGAGTAGATCAGAATGTCGTCGATAAAGACAACGACAAACTTATCCAAAAAGTTCATAAAGATCTTATTCATGAGATTCATGAAATAAGTTGGGGCATTGGTCAGTCCAAATGACATGACATTGTACTCATACAATCCATATCTGGTGGTGAAGGCAGTCTTGGGGATATCTGTTGCACGAATTTTCAGTTGATGGTAACCAGTCCTAAGATCAATCATAGAGAACACTTTGGCACCGGTCAGCTGGTCAAACAGGTCTTCTATCTTTGGCAGGGGTATTTGTTCTTGATGGTGACATCGTTCAATTTACGGTAGTCCATACATAAATGAGTGGCACTGTCCTTCTTATCCACAAACAATACCGGTGATCTCCAAGGTGACGCACTTGGTCGAATCAGACCTTTGTGCAGCATGTCATCCAGTTGCTTCTTCAGTTCCACTAACTCTGCCAGGTTCATACTATAAGGTCTCTGAGCTATGGGTCCTGTTCCAGGTATTAACTCAATGATAAACTCGATATCCCGATCAGGGGGCATACCGGGTAGATCATCAGGAAACACATCGGGGTATCTACAGACTACCCTGATCTGATCCAAAGTTGGCTTGGCTAAACTCTTGTTGCAGGTGAACTTTCTGGGCAGTCTTTCAGACACGTGTTCTACTAACACTCCGGTGCTACTAGTCATGGTGATGGCCTTCTTGGCACAATCAATCAATCCATGATGTTTCGACATACAATCCATACCTAGTACTACTTCCAAACCTTTTGTTCCCAGAACAATCAAATTTTGCATAAAAATCTATTTCATGTATTCTGATGGGCACATCTTTGCAAATTTTTCTAGCTTTGGTAGTTGAACCAGGTATTTGAACTATCACAACATGCTTCAAACTGATTGGTTGAATCTTACTAGTGCATGCAAAATCTTCAGTAACAAACGAGTGCGATGCTCTAGAATCAAACAAAACTCTTGCAGGTACTGAGTTAACAGAAAACATACCCAGCACGATATCTGGCGCTTCCTGGGCTTCTTCGGCATTCATGTGAAAGAGGCGGCCGCTGCGGTTGTTCGGGTTGCGTGGGGCAAACTTTCTTCCGGATGAGACACGGCGTTGCTGCTGAGCAGGTGCAGCGGTAAACGGTCAACAACGAGAGTTATCACCTTTCAAGACCGTCGGTTGTATACACGATCGCTACAGACTGGGTCACTTGTGGGGGCCTGAATGGATGTTTGGACTGGCTGGGGTTGGATCCGATGCTGTCATAATCTATCCGGTTGGTAAGGAAGTTGAGCGATGAAAACATCCTTGCCGAAAGTAATTGTTGGTCTATGAGCGCTAGGTGTATCTATATTCTCCTAATTCCTTTATTAAGGTCAGCTTGCTTATGTTGGTTAAGAAAAAAATGTGAGTGAGAAAAGGACTGGTATAAATAGAAATGGAACTCGCATAACCCCTATGGACTCATGGCTTGACATATGACTGAGATAAAAAAAAAATATCACAACGAGAGGTGAATGCTGAACCCAGCAATACATTTTAATACGCGCCACACCTTATCTATTCTCTGAATTGCATTGGAAGCGTCAGCTTACCAACTGCCTGTTGAATCAAATCTCTCTTCTTTTTTACATCATATCTTTTATATACTAGTTTTTTTCCGGTCATCTGCTTACTTTAGTAAGAAGCATTCCATCTGTCCCTTTGTGGAACTGGTAAAACCTTTGACAAACTCTATGTCACACACCCCTCGTTGTAGTATACGAAGATGGTCACCTAGGATAGGCAGACAAAGCTGAAACTTGTTAAGTAGCCACCGGAGACGCTACGGGAGAACCACCTAGATTGTGGTAAGAGACTCGATGATATCTTTCTTCAATGTGGGTTTTGATTTTCCCACGTTGAGCCCTCCCTTCCTTGCCCGAGATTGGACAGTTGCTCAGTCAGAGTCATATGCCGAAGGGTCCTCATTCTTGAATATGCCATGCCTTAGAGCAGAAAAGAAGAATCTAAAAAAGAAAGGGGAGGAAAAAAGGGGGGGAAAGAGACACGTCAGTAAAGGGCTCGTCATTCATTCTTTTGAAAAGATAATCACTTATCCACTCATCCTCCCTTGGTTGGCTTGCTTGTGAAGTAGGCAAGTTCAGTTCATAAGCAAAGCAGATAAGTAGAAGTCGAAAAGTTACTCCAGTTAAGTAGATTGGCAGCATACATCAGTATGCATTAAAGCTTTCATGTCATCATCAACGGAGAGTTATTTGCTTCGGGCCACCCTCCTTTTCTCTTCCATCCAAGGCACCTCATTCGTCCGATCTTCCTCACTTTGCTGTCAGACTATGTCAGTATTTTTTACGTCTTTTGTGGACCTTTGTTGTATAGCATCGAGAAGAGAGTGTGCTTTCTATCTAGTTTTAGAGTTCAAACCTATCCCATCTATGATGATCCCTTCCCAATAAGTCCAAGGTAAATTAGCAAGGATCCGTATCGGAACTCCCATTTTGCCTGGCTAATCCGGACGGACCAATTTGAGTGAGAAAGTTGGTATCGGTACCTCTCAAGACAAACCTCTACCAAAAACAGATCTGGTAATCGGAGAACTTTCTAATGAAGACATAGAGTTTTAAAGATATAAGCTTGGGGTCTATAGTGTGTGCCCGGGCCCACTACTTCTGATTTGACTACCAACTACTCCCTCCGTTCCTTTTTAATTGACTCGAATTTAGTACAAACTTGTACTAAATCCGAGTCAATTAAAAAAGAACGGAGGGAGTAATATAATAGAATATAATATATATAATATAGGAAGATCTTCCAAGAAGGGTATCTGACGTCCGGACGCATGTCGTTGGGTAGGGTCATCCCTAGCACAAGTTCGTCTTATTTGAAATGAATTGAACGAATAAGTAAGAAAAAGGTAATCGTCTTTTATTTAAAAGACCTTGAGTTAGAAGCTGCTGCTTCGAGACTCAACTCACCATGTCTGCTGGGAGGAGATACCAGATAAGGCAAGTTTCATATGAGAATTGAGCCAATCACATCCCTATTCCTATCTTATTCACCTATTGTCAGTGGACACTCAAATCGAATCAAACTTTCTTTAGCAATTGCCTCTCCTATGGCGCATTCTAGAATTAGTGTTAGTCCGTGCGATTGACTTATTCTTATCTTTAGCTGCACCGTAACAGGCTTATCTCGGATCATGTGAGTGAAGCCGTTGTGAGCTGGCATTAAGTCTGCAATCATGAGTTACAATCCTTTGTGCCACATCGAAATCCTGCTACCGAATTCTAAGCTTCCCTTCCCTAGAATCTGATTACTCCAAGTCTCCAATAGCATCTAACCAATCCATTAACATGATTGCGTAGTGAGTTGAGGCTCCATCTTTATCATCCAACTCTTTCCTTCATCCGCTTCAATGGTAGTATTGTCCTTTCCTGCTCTTGGCATCGGGAATCTATGTATGAGTTTTTCAACACCTTCACTCAGGTCATTTACGCGAGCAGAACTTAGAATAAGAGCAAGGGTGCCCATCTAGGTAGTCTTCAATTTCTTACTTTAGCATAGGAGCGCTCTCCAAAGGAGCTGCAACGCGATCGTCCGCGGGAAAAAGAGTTGGATTCGTCCCACCTATCTAGATCCAAGAAAACGCTTCTTCTATGGTTGCTATACCCAGAGAGTCATGAAACTCGCATGCAACTTAGAATCTGATTCTTCCTTAGTACGCGAGCGGCACGGCAAAGGATTAGGCTCCAAGAAGATATGTACCTGCAGGTGCGAATAAACCATCTGACATTTCAGTGCCTTTTGTTTCTTTTGAAACTGGTGGTAAACCTTTCTCTTTTGGCACGTAGTCCCTTTTTCTTGGATCTGGAGCCACCAAACTACCTTGTATCTGTGTGAATCACTGATCGATCGGTCATAGGCCTGAGTCAGACATCAAATAGCTTCGATTTCCATTATCCGTTGTATCAAAATCAATAAGATGTGCCGATGTACAATCCAATTATTCAATAGAAGCCAATGCGGATGCGGATACTGCCATTCCTCAATAAAAGCGTAGATAAAGTTGGTAAACAGGTGGCGCGAGTTGGTAATACTACAGACTGTGACCACAGGTCTGCTGGATCGGCTGTTTGATCAGATAAGGGCGGGTTCGATGCGTCACCTAAAGGGGTTATTGACCACCCTTCGTGGCCTGCCTCTACTGAGTTCGGAAATCAAAAGAAAGTCTCATGTTGCTCCTCAGAAAACGCGTATAGTGGCCTTCGTCGATGGGACCTCCAGTGTATGCGTTACAAGGCAACTAGCATTTTGTCATGGAAGTTCGTGAAAGAATGTTCTTGTTTTTCGTTGGAAAAACCAACGCCGACGTCAAGATCAGTCTCCTCGGGAGCAGAGCTGAAAAAGATGGGAAATTCCAATGATTCTTCGTTCATTAGAATGTCGATTCCTCACAATCGCTCTTTGTGATGCTGCGGAACCATGGCAATTAGGATCTCAAGACGCAGCAACACCTATGATGCAAGGAATCATTGACTTACATCACGATATCTTTTTCTTCCTCATTCTTATTTTGGTTTTCGTATCACGGATGTTGGTTCGCGCTTTATGGCATTTCAACGAGCAAACTAATCCAATCCCGCAAAGGATTGTTCATGGAACTACTATCGAAATTATTCGGACCATATTTCCAAGTGTCATTCTTTTGTTCATTGCTATACCATCGTTTGCTCTGTTATACTCAATGGACGGGGTATTAGTAGATCCAGCCATTACTATAAAAGCTATTGGACATCAATGGTATCGGAGTGCGCCTCTTAACGAGGGTGATTTAAGTGCAACGAAATGTACCGGTGGTTCGCGAAGCATCTGGCTTACCGGTCATCTCCCATTCCCGTCGTCGAGAGACTAAAAGAACTATAGCATGCCAGAAACGGGGAGTTGAAACGGGGATCCTATGGTTCCATTCTTGTTATTGCTGGAGGTACACATACCTCTTCTCGGTGTGGTGGAGCGATATACGAAAAATAGATGCTAAGCCTGCAATGTCCGATAACGGGGCTTCAGTAGTGAATCTATCGGCACCACAGCAGTGGCATACAACTTTGGACCTAAGGGCCGGTCCCGTTACCTTTCGGAATGGGGGATCCCCGTTGGCAACAACCACGGTAGTAGTTGCGGAACTACCGGGCCAAGAGAGGACAACCTGTTGTTCCTGCTCCTCCTTCTTCGCTTCGGGGACGGAGGTCCTACGGTAGGTAAGAGCACGCACAAGCACTTGACCGAAGGGGACCAGCGCTTCTACTCCTCCACCGAGGAGCCGTTCTTGCGAGAAGCAAGGGATGTCGTGAACGGTGGGAGGTCAAAGAAAGAGAATTGACCTCTGAATACAGTGATCCTATGATCTAGATAGACTCCGTCCTTTTTTTTGAGATAAGGGTGACTCAATAAATTGGGGGTGGGACCTGCTGGCATAATGCAGGCTGGAACGTGGGAATTCGAGGTCTCATGAACTAGTTTTTTTCGTGGACAAACAGACTTTCCGGTCAGGCCTATGGATCCTTTTAGATCTACGGGCCGGCCGTTCACATGAGCATAGGGAATCTATACTCGAGCCTTCGACTTGGCCCCTGGCAGGATAGGTGAGGAATCACTCTTGATCTGATCTATTGGGGCCTACAACTTCGCCAAAGCCGACTAGCATCCCTTTCCACTGCGCATTTTTAGAACAAAGAAGACTACTACTACAAAACTAAAGGATCGAATTCGCTTTCCGTGGTGAACTGGCCGTCCCATACCTTCATTTTGTCTCATGTGTGTTGAACATTGTCTTCCTCGGTTCCAGCTTCACTGATGTAGGTAGGGCTGGGCGAGAAAGGGTCCCCTCTTGCCTATTAGTAAGCGGGCCTTCGATTCCACCGGGGTCTTACGGTCTCATAGAGGGGGGAGAACTACCTAACTAAAGAAGAATAGTGCTCTTTATAAATAAGAGTAGGCGTGGAGAGCTTTTTGCGGGGAAACTTGCAAGTCAAGTTTGGGGGGAGGCGGGCGTCGACCCAACCTTATGAGTATTCGGACTATAACAGTTCCGATGAACAGTCACTCACTTTTGACAGTTATACGATTCCAGAAGATGATCCAGAATTGGGTCAATCACGTTTATTAGAAGTTGACAATAGAGTGGTTGTACCAGCCAAAACTCATCTACGTATGATTGTAACACCCGCTGATGTACCTCATAGTTGGGCTGTACCTTCCTCAGGTGTCAAATGTGATGCTGTACCTGGTCGTTCAAATCTTACCTCCATCTCGGTACAACGAGAAGGAGTTTACTATGGTCAGTGCAGTGAGATTCGTGGAACTAATCATGCCTTTACGCCAATCGTCGTAGAAGCAGTGACTTTGAAAGATTATGCGGATTGGGTATCCAATCAATTAATCCTCCAAACCAACTAAACCGGGGAAGCTGAAGCGGAAATGCAATTCTCGGGTGAGGGAAGGGGGAAGCTCCAGGAAGGCTTCGCTCGCTGATGTCTACGTGTGCTTTTATTCTTGTAGACAGTGTTGGGCCTCCAAGAGCAGAGGTTTGTAGAATAGCAGCAAGTTTCCCTTAAGTGAATCACCCAAGGTTTATCGAACTCAGGGAGGTAGAGGTCAAAGATATCCCTCTCAAGCAACCCTGCAATTAAGATAAAAGAAGTTTCTTGTGTCCCCAACACACCTAATACACTTGTCAGATGTATAGGTGCACTAGTTCGGCAAAGAGATAGTGAAATACAAGTAATATGGATGATTATAAGTAGTAATTGCAATCTGAAATAAAAATGGCAGCAAGCGAACATGTAGCAGAACTTGTTGGAAACGGTGTTTCAATGCTTAGAAACAAGGCCTAGGGATCATACTTTCACTAGTGGACACTCTCAACAATGATCACATAATTGAATAAATAAATGCTACTCTCAAACACTCTCTTGTTGGATAACAAACACCATTCATTGTGTAGGGCTGCAAAAGCACACCTCAAGCTGGAGTAAACAAGCTCCACAACGTCATAAAGGAATCACACACGATGCACACACTCGTCACCATCACACCGTGGAGAGTGACTCCGGAGTTCATATTAAAGTAACCTCTAGAGTGCATAATAGACAAGAGTAACATCTACATATTCAACTAGATTACAAAGCTCATGATCACATAAAGATCACACCATGGGAGAGAGAGATGAACCACATAGCTACCGGTAGAGCCCTCAGCCTCGGGGGAGAACTACTCCCTCCTCATCATGGGAGGTAGCAACGGCGATGAAGCTGGCGATGGAGTCGATGGAGATGGATTCCGGGGGCAATTCCCCGTCCCGGCGGCTTGCCGGAACAGAGATTCTGTCCCCCAAAACTTGGCGTCGATGGCGGCGGCGCTACGGAACTCTTCGTGGAATATGAATGGATTATTTAGGGTTTTCGCGTCTGGGGCAATATATAGGCGAAGGGGCGGCGTCGGTGGAGTCCCGAGGGGCCCAACCCACCTGGCGGCGCGACAGAAGGTGGGGTCGCGCCCCCTATGAGGTGGCCAGCTCGTGGCCCCCCTTTGTCTCTCCTTCGGACTCCGTGAAGCTTCTGGAAAAATAGGGAGTGGCCTTTTGTTTCACGCAGTTCCAAGAATATTCGCAGAAGTAATTTTCTGGAACCAAAAACAGCAGAAAACAGGAACTGGCACTTCGGCATCTTGTTAATAGGTTAGTCCCGAAAAATGCATAAAAATGATATAAAGTGTATATAAAACATGTAGCAATTGGTATAATATAAGCATGGAACATCAGAAATTATAGATACGTTGGAGACGTATCACTCGCTCGCTCAAAAAGCTCTAACGCTCGTTTACGAGTGGAGTGCATAAGCCCTTATTGAAGTAGGGCAAGGCCTTACTACACGAGCTCGTAAGTCAAGCACGGAACGAGCCTTGTCTACGAAGCTTCGCTTCATCATCTTGCTTGCTTCTGGCGAAGCTTAACGCACTATAACATAGGCATGCATGATGGTATGGTAGGAAGACTCCTTTTAAGGCCGACCACTACATAGGAGCGATAGGAAGCCAAGCCGTCAAAAGGAAAGGCGAGCAGCCCTTATTGCAATAGCAAACGGCCTACTTATAGCCCTATTTATACCCTTTCTCGGGGACTTCAACGGGCCTTACAAGCTCAATAAATTGCAATTCTTCACCTTTTCCTCAGACAGTGGGAATGCATTTTCTTACTTGATTGACATTGACAGATATGTGTACCACACCGAACAAGCAATATGTCATATGCTTGATGTACCAGCCAAGCCAGCTCTTTTTTTCTCAGTTCCCTTATCCTTAGCGCAAAAGTCAAAAGAAAATGAAAGAGAGTTTGTATTTCTTTGGTTTAGTTATAAGAGTCATTATGATTACTATGCTACAACTTAGTGAACAAATTGCAATTGTATTTAGTCATATATTTACGTGTGTCATTCCGTTTTTCATTATACTTTCGTTTGCTGTGTTATACTGGAGGCACGCACCTTCCTTTCCTCCCTTATTTTTGAAGAACAAAGATGAGAACACTTCAAAAGAAAAAGATGAGAGCACTGGTGATTCAGTAAGTTGACTACTTTGTTCGCACTTTCTATTTGCGTCAGAAAAGTATGCTCCTTTCCCTCCTCCAACTGCCAGAGTTCACTAGCGCGAAAGAAAAATAGATGGATTGAGCGACGGGACATTAACCTGGATTTAGCCCTCCTCTCTACTATCTACTGGCTAGACCTCAGTTTAGAGCAAAGCGTGAACTCTGCTTCTAACCATCAATAAGATTGACTCGAACAAGACTGGGTTCCTATGAAAGTGAAAGGCAGGAGCTCTTGTATTAAACAAAACTTCCTTTTCTTTGGGTATCTCGAATGCCAGTTCGAGGGTGTGCTTTTAGGTCTTGATCGAGAGTGCTTCCTTTCGTGCCTTGGTTAGCCGGAACTAGAAATGCCGGGACTATGGAGAAGGGTCCCTCGGGCGAGATGGCTAAGCGTGTACGACGAATTCTGTCTATCTGAAGATCTGAGAAAGGCGCTGATTACAGCTCTGTCCTTGGATGGACCATAGGCCTGATGCTAGGAGAGTGTAGTTCGAGCATTCTATTGTGTGCTCGATCCGTGATACGCAAAGCAATCTCCTGTTTACTATTGATCTAATGACAGTTGATTGAGACTTGCCATTGTCGTATTTCGAAAGCGAACTCTTATCTGGTTTCACTCGGGTTCTCCTGTCGACGGGAAGTGCTCGGTTCGGATAACTTCTGTTTCCGTACCGGGATCAGCAGGAGGGGTGCCTCTGAGAGTGGCTTCAATCTTACTTATCCTAACTGAGTTCATCTTTCCAATAGATGATAGCTGATCTAATTTATGGCTCAGAGTAGCAGATTGGTTGGCTATGTGCTTCATGGCATCAGGAAATGTTTTGTTGATGAAGATCTTAATAAGCTTGTAGGTTCCTGAGCTGCCACTTTCCTCACTATCTGAACTGCTACTTTCTGCTTCTGTTGATGCTTAGGATGTTGCCGTTGTTGCTGTTGCTGTCTCTGCTGGCACTGAGGCTTCAGCTGGTTCCTGAGGAGAGACAGTAGAGGTTGTCTTTCTTTTCCTGAGAGGAGAAGAGTGTGTTGAGGTTTGTTTATCTCCTCTTGGCTGGTATGATGGATGAGCTACTAACTTGAGATCATCAGTACTCATTTGCGCCTTATCAAGAATGAATTTCATAAGATATGGGGCAAAGTACAGATTCTTCACAATGTCCCTCTTGCAGTCATCCATTTCTCTGAAGATGAAGTTTACAACATAAAACTCCTGACCCTTCATAATGAAATCCATTACATGCCATCCAAACTTAGAACTCTGATCTGGATTACCAGCTTTGGGATGGAAAGTTGTTCTAGCAATTTGATTTGCTGTCTTTGGCACTGGAAGGAGTTCTGCTGCAAATCCTATTTCTTTGCCCCTCGTGTGTAGAACTTCCTTTTATCTTTGTCAGTCATCTGGTCAAATAAGTGCAGTTGGGGCAAGGCATCTCCATATGGTAGATTGAACACACTGGCAAACTCTCTAGCATTACAAGAGAACTTTCAACCCCTGAACATCCAAAACAACTTCATTTTGTCCTCAGGGATGTAGAGAGTGGCATAGAATTCTCTGATGATGTTCTCATCATATCTCTGCTGAAATCCATAAAATTGAGTAAGCTTGCAGGACTCAAATAAGGGAATGACTGATTTCAGATCTTCTTGCTTGCTGATGTGAGACCAATCTGCCCATCTGTGCTGAACCAGTTTCTTGTTGCAACATATCATGGAAACGTGGGTCTGGGCAGGATTTCTCTTTTGCTGATCCATCTTCATTTGAGAATGGGTCTTCTCCTCTTATCCTTGTAAATTACACTTTGTCCATCTTGTGAAGATCTTCAGTTGCTAAGCTTGAGGAACACTTTGGCAAGCTAGCATGCTCAGCAACTGAGATCATCTGAGCCTCTTGATCATTAGAAGATGCATCAGGCTGACTTGTGGGTTCATGTTGATGAGAGTGTGCTGCATTTGCTGCTTGTCCTTCATATGATATTTCATCAGCAGGAGAAGGAGGAGAGACTGGTTGAGTTGACCTTTCATTCTCCTGAACTACAGCAGCTTGTTCAGAGGTGTCTTGTGGTGTTGCTCCAGTGTTTGCTATTTCGGCTTCAGATGCTTCTTCTTCAGCCGGTGTGGGGTGAAGAGAAGCAGACCGTGCGGGCAGCTCACCATCAGCTGGATCAGCTTCTTGATTAGAGGTAGATGGGAATAAAGCCTCTTAATTTATTGGAGGTGATCTCCTTAGTTGTTCCTCAGTATATAGCTCTGGAGCAGGAGCAGAGGGTGGTGGCAATCCAGAAGAGGGGTCTACTGCAGTTTCCCTTTCTTGTGACTCAGTAGTTCCTTCAGATTGTGCATTTGACTCATGTGCATTGACCTCCTCATGAGTATCTAGCTCATTTGCTGGCATCTGTGAGTGTGCAGCTGGAGATATTGATGTTGTTGCTTCAGCTGCACCTGAGCTGGTCAATGGTGGAGGTGAAGAAGTAGATGCCTTTGTTATATCAGCAGAGAATGGAGCACCTCCAGGTGACTCTTGAGCTTGGTCAGGAGTTGACTCTATGTTCACTTCTGAGGCTGTGTTGGTTTGAGAGGAAGACGGCACCTCCACTTCTCCAGCTTCCTGCACTGTAGGTGAATCAGGCTCAAGAAATGGGTTTGAGACTGGCTTTCTTCTTGTTACCTTCTTTATGCCTTTCCTTCCTTTGGCCATTGTGGGTAGAGGGGGAAGATCTGGTAGAGTAGACTCATCATAGGTTCTCTTCACCCTTTCCCTCACTGCAGATTTCTTCTTAATCTTTCTCTTTTTAAACTTAGGAGCATCAGATGTTCCTTTTCCTGCTTTTGTTTTGCTGTTTCAGCTCTTTTCCCACTCACTGAGGCCTTCAACTGCCTCAGTTTCTTAGCTATTTCCTTGCACTGCTTGACACCTTCAGCTGCTTCAGTCTGAGCTCTTCTTCTGGCTTGAGATTCTCGAACTCTTTGAACTGCCTCTGCAGCCAGTTTTTCATGCTTAGTAGCCTCAGCTTTAGCTTCCTGTTTTCTTGCCAGGCACTCAGCCAGCAAGAGAAATTCTTTCTTCATTTTGCTCCCTTTCACTTGTATTCTTGGCTGTATTGGGTGTTCTTATATTTATGAAACAGATCTGTCTTTCTTCTCAGCAAGAATAGCTGCTTTTCTTTGAGTCAAGGTCATTTAGATTCTATTAACTAACAAGCCGGGATCCAATTCCATTTCAACCGCTGAGGTCATTAACGAACTTGAAAAGAGCTAAGGAACTATTTCCAGATACCTAATCGGGTGCTGAACGAACTACTACTCTCGCTATGTCATTGCAATAGCTAATGGGTTTCCTAATCGGGTGCTGAACGAACTACTACTCTCGCTATGTCATTGCAATAGCTAATGGGTTTCGATGGCACTCAAGCAGCATCACTACTTCGATCTCAGTAACCTAATGATCTCCCCAAACCAACTCATTCTCGGAAGGAGACATGGCCAAGGGTGAACAAGATATGATGGCTGAGAATCTCTATTCCTACAAAATAACATGATTCACATGCTCAATACCCAGGACGGTGGTTCCTCCCGCCTGGCAGGTCTAAGAATACAACCCCTACGACACAGTTGAAACCAATTGTCTCTCACTTCAAAGATGGACCCTCTGTTCCTTTGAAATGCCTTTGATACATCAATTCTTCACTTTTGAAAGTGAAGACCTAGGTCTTGCTGACCAAGAGGAATGAAATGAGCATACCAGGAGTTGTCTCTTAACATGTCATATGAAGAATACTTATTTTCAGAGCGTGCTTCCAGGTTCTCTAGTAGCTATATCAAACCACGACTCTGTACTAGCCAAGAGGCTTCGGTACTAACCAACACACCAGGATTCAAAGATGCAAAAAGAAAAAGGAAGATAATACCACTGCTGTCGATGCACGCCCTTCTCTTAGTTGAGAAGAACACTGGTAAGAAAGTCTAGAAAGTTCTGAGACTGGGGTAGGTGAATCCATTGACCTTGACGTAGGGCTTTCCCCTCCACCCGATGGTGATTGACTTACTCAAGATCGGCCCTAAGCCATTAATGAATTGAGCCTGGTGAACCATTGATATAGCACTCTGCGGGGCGAAGGCTATGCTTATCACGATAGTTTACCGAAGCTCTTTCCTGACCTGGAATAGACGAATCCTAACAAGATTATAGACATACGCGGGATGAAACAACATCTACTCGAATTTCATTCACAAAGCCATCAAGGCGGCGCTCAAGAGAGGCTGTTGTCTACATAATGCCATCCCTTCAATCAGATTGTAATGGCAGAAGCCAAGGTTTCACGGGTTTCGATACCCCAGCAATGTGCAAGAACATCCTCGAAAACGTCTGATGTGACTTCACCTGAAAGTGCATCTGGAACCGCTCCCAGTGCTGATTTAGATGCTGTAGGAACAAACAAAGATTGTGGTGCTGAAACAAACGGACAACTGGATCTGTCCTCTATTGGCGTTTGATAGCTCATTGCTACCTCGCCGGAGGGATGGGGAGATAGACTCTGACCCAGATCTCGCTATAGCCGCCAACGGATCAATTCATTAAGGGTAGGGAAGAATTCGAAATTAGTTCATTGAGTTTAGGAAAGGATGCCAGTTTGGAACAGTTGGTGGAGCATGGTGAAACGCGCTCATTTGGAGTGGCTGAAACAGAAACGTACTCGAGAGCTACTCGTCTTCCTAAAAGCTCTCGCAATGCAAGACCAGTCCTAATGCAATAAATACCGGTGCTCTCGAACTCAATCAGCACAGGTACAGGGCCAGGTGCTTCTCCAGCTCTTGGTACCGTCTCTTGTGCCCCACCTGTATAGCTAGGGTTAAGTAACCCATTCAGGAGAAGATAAGAGAAACACCATACCATCTGGTAAGGTTGGATCTATAAAACAACGTTGGTTGACAGAGCTATCTTGACATTATAGGTGGGGTCTTTGGATAGCAGGTATGCTGTGTCAGAGAGCATTGGTGAGATTATCCATCTTATAACCCCCATTAGACCGACAGATGATAGATTCCCTTCCAAGCCATTGAAACCTCGCTTTTCTTATCTAAATACAGGCGTTAGAATACGTTTTTTGTTATATAAGTTGGGACATCAGTAGGCTTCTCAGAAGCGGGCCAGCCCAGTACGGCACCCTTTATTGAATCGAACATGGGGTTGCCCTCTAGGGCATTTACACCGATCAGATCAGAAGAAGAAAAGCATGAGTTGAATCATGGCAGCAGAAAGCCTAGCTCGGTTTCCAGGGAGGTAATGTGCTCGCCAAAGTACTCCGGTGGTCTCGGGTTTCGCGACATCGAGCTGTTCAACTTATCTCTGCTTGCGAGGCAAGCATGGCGGATCCTACAGAACCCGGAGGCGCTTAGTGCAATAATCCTTAAATGTACTTCCCTGCTGCGGATTTCCTTGATGCACAGCTCGGTACAAGCCCCTCGCAAGTGTGGAGGACGCTGGTTGAGGGCCGAGATGTCAGACACCGCAGACGGATGGCGGCAACATATGCTATCCATTGGTCTACCCGCCCGGTGCAACAAAACAAAACCACTTCTTATTTTTTTTATATCGCACATATTTCAATTCAAGTTGAGCACCCATGAGTTCAAGTAGAAGGCGCTTTTTATAACTAAATGGAGCCTTAAGAGCGATGGCTGGGAGAGAAGCTCCAGTAGAGCCAACGGATGATGCTAACAGAGAGACCGGTCTATGGTCAGAGCTGCCAGATCCGACATCAGCACTAGGTAATGGATCACCTGGTGGTAGTCGAACTTCGTCCACCAAGAAAGCCACGTTATCATTGGATTGGGAACACGAGTAGCGAAAATTCTTACTATTTACATATTTAGAACTAATAGCAATGGGGCCCTCTGTCGAGGCCTACCCTATGCTTTTTAAAACACTGACTCGAACGGCTCTGAAGAGAAATCGAATACCCAATTCTCTCGAGAAAAGAGAAGAACAGGGACCCGGCTTTTATCTTTAGATTGTTTCATTTGCTTAAAGTGCAGACTGGTGTTCAAGACTTGGGTCATATCAACTGCTTCAGCTGATTCCATCGGTTTTGTACATAGGGCGAAGACCGGGCAATTTCTTTTGCTTGGGGCGAAGCAGGATTTGACTAACAGAAAAATAGGGTTTGGTATTTCTCGAGCCTGGTTTGTTGCTTGATTGGAAGGCAAGCCCAGAAGGGAGGACCAATAGCCCATCCCAGCATTGTGACATTTGAGTGAGGTACTTCCAAAGAAGGAAATTTAACACTCAAAGTGGAGGTGCCTAAAGCAAGATTCTAAGTTCCACGACCCCGATGCTGTTATCTCATTCTCCGCTACCTCCTTCGGTGGGTCATCCGGCATGTGTAGCTGTTTTTATTGATCTCATGTATTATTTATTTTGCTTGCTTCTTCAACTACCGAGCCTTCTCCCTCCCTTGGAGGAAATATATCCATTCGAAGTTGTTTTTTGATCTTAGAAAGTCTGGGTTGGTAGGCCGGGCAGAAGAGAGAGAAGGTATTATTTTGTCAAGCTCAAAACCATGAGCTAATCAGACAGATGCGAGTGACACCTCCGTGGAAGTAGGATAAGCTCGTAGTCTTCCTTACAGGTGATGTTTTACAAGACTTCCCTTCTTCTTGATCCTGTAGATATAGGGTTGCTTTCAATATTCTCCCATTTTAGAACCATAAACTACTATCTGGTGTCGATCGTACCCCGGTGCTGCCTGAAGGAAAGCAAGAAGCATGTGAACATAATCTTGATCTTCCAACACTGGATCTCCCTTTGCTCCTCTTTCCACAAGATGTGAATGCCAGCTAAGCGAACCGCAAGTAACTACAATAGAGAAGATTTGTCTGGTAGATATTCCACAAGGCGAAGCCGTAGTGTCATTCCTTGCTTATAGGCACAGTCATAGTCGAATCAAACAACCAGTCAGTCGGTCGTGGAGATTGTCGCTTAAGAGAGCACTTCCTATATGAATTGTGTCAAATAGCTCTGAGTTTTCCTTTAATACCGGGCTAGGAATGTTGAGCTTAGAGTAGAAAGGCGTAGAAAGGCTTTCTTGGATGAAGAACTATGGCTCCTTAGTAAAGGGTAAAAGTTAGTAAAACCTAATCCGTTCTAATCCATTCAAATTCCGTCCAGTAAAACAGACGAATTATCTCGAAGATGATAGATAAGAATATAGCGCAACGCCTTGGGAACTGCCAATTTTGCTTGGTTCATTGATTCCAATCAGAAAACCGGCATAACCCCGATACTAAAGGTGTCTTCATTCAGTAGGGGCTTATATTGGCAGATAGGAGCAAGGCTGAACTTTCAACGTATTGTATTGTTGACTTCTCACCTTGCCATGCCAGCCAATCCTCTCCGATGCTTTGCCTTACTCTCCACTGAGAATTCTCGTTTAGAAAGTTCTGTAGCAGATACAAGATTCTAGGGATCAGCAGCAGATACCGGGTCCCACTAGTAGGAAAAGCCTTATCAGTGGCGCACGAAAATTTGATTCTGTGGCGCACGGGTGGTGCGCCACAGAAACGTCGCCACAAAAATAAGCTTTCTGTGGCGCACCTGGTCGTGCGCCACAGAAATAAGGTTTACGTGGCGCACTTGTTCTTAGGTGCGCCACGGAAAGCGTGCGCCACAGAATTGCTTCTTAGTGCGCCACGAGAATTTGCTTGTATTATACACGATTTTGTGATGCACTGCTACACATATGCAGTTTATACACAGCAATACGGATACACAATACGGATACACGGGTTATATACAGCAACATTCGGATATAATATAAATATCATGTACATTGCACGGATATAACATAGACATCATCATCACATTACTTAGAGCCCGATCGAGATACATATATAGTGGCAAGTGTCAAATGTTTTGCATACAACTCTTAATTCATACAAAATTCACAATTTCGAGATACAAAGTAGTCTTCATCCGGTTCCTCCTTTGCTCCGTCATCTCTACCCACCGAGGCTCGCTTGCATCGGGGTCCTTCCATCCAGTTCCTACTATGATGAAAATGGAAGAAAGTGAGACCAACAAGTATCCGATGCACAAGAGAAATGGAATAAGTGCCTCATACATTGTTGGTCAACACAAATATTAACATTCGGGGACGGTGTAAGTGAGACCAAGTCCGATGCACAAGAGATTGATATTTGTGCTATCTTACCAGGCTCACTTACGCCGCCCCGAGTGTACGGTGACCAAACATTTTAATCATCGGCATTTTGAAAATGTCAAAGCAAATGGAATGACAAAATGGAATAAGTGCCTCATACATTGTTGGTCAACACAAATATTAACATTTAGGGATGGCGTCGGTGAGACCAAGTCCGATGCACAAGAGATTGATATTTGTGCTATCTTACCGAGGCTCACTTACGCCACCCCCAAGTGTACGGTGACCAACATTTTAATCATCGGCATTTTGAAAATACCAAAGCAAATGGAATGACAAGGGCCTCATACTTTGTTGGTCGAAACAAATATTAACATTCGGGACGGAGTTAGCGAGCCGAGGTAGGATGCACAAGAGATTGATATTTGTGCAATCACACGAGGCTCACTAACACCGCCCACGAGTGTACGGTGACCAAGCATTTTAATCATCGGCATTTTGAAAATCTCAAAGCAAATGGAATGACAAAATGGAATAAGTGCCTCATACATTGTTGGTCAACACAAATATTAACATTTAGGGATGGTGTAAGCGAGGCCGGAGTAGGATGCACAAGAGATTGATATTTGTGCTATCTTACCGAGGCTCACTTACGCCACCCACGAGTGTACGGTGACCAAACATTTTAATCATCGGCATTTTGAAAATCTCAAAGCAAATGGAATGACAAAATAGAATATGTGCCTCATACATTGTTGGTCAACACAAATACTTTGCGAAGGGCCCCCTTTCCCGGTCGGCGTTCCGTCAACGGGTGCTTGACGACACAACAACGCCGATCTGCATCTCCGGCGCAGAACCACGCCGGTCCATCGCTGTCCGGTGAACGAGTCCTTGATGCAAAGACCGTGCTGGCCTGCCCGGCATTATGCCGGGCCGTGTTGCCGCGCTTCAAGCCGTGTGTCCGCGCCTGCCTTGTTCGCCTTCTTGCCCGGTGAACCAATAGGCTGATCGTTGGAATAAGGAAACCGATGACAGCCGGTCGCAAGATTAAATTGCGATCGGCCGTCATCGGCTTCCTATTCCAGCGATTAGTCTATTCGTTCACCGGGCAAGCAGCGAAGATGCAGGGCGCATGATCGGCACGGCACGAAGCGCGACAACGAGGTCGGCATGATGCTAGGGAGGCTGGCACCGTCTTGGCATTGAGGACTCGTTCACGTACTTGGACGGCGAGAGAAAAAAGTGGTGCTGCGCCGGAGAGGCATGTCGGCGTTGTTGTCTCATCAAGGACTCGTTCACGGAACGGCGGCTAGGGAAAGGGGGCTCGTCTACAAAGTATATTGCGGCGTATAGGTGACCAAACATTCTAATCATCGGCACTAAAATGGAAGAAAGGCCAATGCAATTAAGAAGTAGCTAGTATGAACTAAATGGAATGCCTCATACTTTGTTGGTCGAAACAAATATGAACATCCCGGGATGGCGTTAGTGAGGCCGGGTAGGATGCACAAGAGATTGATATTTGTGCCATCACACCGGGCTCACTAGCGACACCCGAGTGTACGATTGACCGAACATTCTAATCATCGGCACTAAAATTGAAGAAAGAGCCAAGTGGTATCAACTAAATGGAATGCCTCATACTTTGTTGGTCGAAACAAATATTAACATCCGAGGGATGGAGTAAGTGAGGCCAGGTAGGATGCACAAGATATTGATATTTGTGCCATCACACCAAGCCTCACTTGCTCCACCCGAGTGTACGAGTGATCGACCAACCATCTAATCATCGACAAGTAAATCACTTGGGGTAATGTTAAAATGTTTGTCTCCATATTTGGGAGACATTTTTAATATTGGAGTCTAGCTAATGGAAATCAAGAACTAGTCTTGATCTCCAAATGGTGATTAGAGGAATTTATTCATCTTAAGCAACATTAGGGACAAATGGGATCATGCAAGGGACTTGGGTCATTTGGATCATAAGGCATCAATTAAGGAGGCAACCAGGGACAAAGGGAAACATTTGATGATCCATTATCATAGGCAACAAAGCAGACAACTTTTTCCCCTCTAATCTAGCTAGAGTCCTTAAAAGAAATCCATCATAAGCATGGTCAAATACACATATATAGCATTTGGAGAGCAAACAAGCGGTAGCCATATCACTCAATCCAATAATATAGTAATTTGGATCATAAGGCATCAATTAAGGAGGCAACCAGGGACAAATTGAAACATTTGATGATCCGGTAAGTGCATGACACTTTGAGCTACCCAAGAATAAAGGCCAGCGAGTGGATAAACATCTGCTCAACCATTTCTTGCACTAGAGGAAAAGTAACCAACATTGAAACTTGAATAGTCAAGTGACACTACAAGCAGCTCACACACACATGCAAACACATGTGTTGACGAGTAACTAATGGATATCAAGAACTAGTCTTGATCTCCAAATGGTGATTAGGAATTTATTCATCTTAATTAAGCAACATTAGGGACAAATGGGATCATGCAAGGGACTTGGATCATTTGGATCATAAGGCATCAATTAAGGAGGCAACCAGGGGACAAAGGGAAACATTTGATGATCCATTATCATAGGGACATAAGTCAAGATGCTCAAACACACATAGCATGCATGGAGCGAGATGCTCCAAAGGGATTATTCATCACTTGGTATATAGACCAAGTGATGCTGGCAAAGAGAGGCCAATCAAGAACCGGTAAATCCGAGTAAGTGATAGATATGCCTAAACAAGCAACAACACATAGCATATCCCAGCTAACCGAGATGAGACAAGTCTTGGTAGCCAAGCTGAATCACCTAGCACCACCTAGCCTTTTAAAACCATCGAAAGCAGTCCTTTTTCTTCAAAGGATACCACGGTGGCATTCATTTACATGATCCCCTACTGTGGATATCTCTATTTTCATCAAAGCCAACACAAGAAATAGAAATTTATCATTACTCGGTTGAGTTCAAAACAAAGCTGGGGTACCATAAGGGATTATTCATCACTTGGTAGTAACCATCATAAGCATTCCATTTAAATCACACATTTTAGTATATGTTCTTATCCAAGTTTTTGCCTCAACCTTTGCATCATTGGCTGAGCTAAGACATCAAGCTTACGGCCGGGGAGCATTCTTTATTTTTAGGGAACTATATGAACTATATGCACATGATCCAGTAAGCATCCCCACTAATCGAGCATTATAAGCATACCATAAGCTCACAAGAATCCATCAAGTAAATCATCGAGGGTCCAAAAACTTGGGGTCCGGAAAACTAATCCCAACGAGAGAATTACTTGGGGTCCGAGAAAACTAATCCCAGGCCAACCAAGAGCAACTATAAATATGTATGTATACAAGCCCACCGGTAGCATTTCATGCATTTAAATTCCTATGAACCAGTTAACCTCACTTGAGCACAACAAGCATTTAAATGAACGAGTAGCATCAAATTCCTATGAACCCATCAAGAAAATTGTTAACGAGTTAACCTCACCGAGCACAACAAATGAACCGAGTAGTAATAAGCCATCAAGATTAACGGTTAACCTCACTGAGCACAACAAATGAACCGGTAGCATCAAATGAACCAACCGAGTAGCAATGCATCACTAGCGAGCAATGCATCCAGAGCCAACAAATGAACCGGTAGCATCAAGATTAACGGCTAAGCATCACTAGCAGCAATGCATCCAGAGCCAACCGAGCGAGCATTTCGTCGAGCACGTTGTGCTCGCGCGAGGAGGAAGAGGGAGGGAGGGAGGGAGCTTACCGACGATTTGGACAGTTGTGGAGGAGCTCACCGACGACGACGGCAGGGGTGGAGGTCGCGGCGGCTCTTCCACCTTGACGCGGCGGCGGCTCCTCCACCTTGACGCCGCGCCGGCCCCTCCTCCTCCACGCCGCAGCGGCTTGTGCTGCTGGTGGCGGGGATGGGTGGAGCGTGGCGGCATCCGGCCCTCGCGGAGGAAGGCGGCGGCGGCGGCGACGGCAGCGGTCGCCATGGAAGGCGGCCGCGCGGGGAGAGGGGAGAGGGGAGAGAGGAACTTCTGTGGCGAGGGAGGGGTACGGCCATGATATAGGACACGTTATTTCTGTGGCGCACCGAGACAAGTGCGCCACAGAAAACATTATTTTGTGGCGCACTGTCGCCGTGCGCCACAGAAGAAGTAATTTCTGTGGCGCACCGAGGGTTGTGCGCCATAGAAAGTGTAAAACCAATGGTTGGGGGTGACAGGGTGTGGGGCCCACCAAGTTTTTGTGGCGCACGGTTTAGTAGTGCGCCACAAAATTAAGCTATTTACGTGGCGCACCGAGCTTCGTGCGCCACAAAATAAGTTTCTGTGGCGCACTCAAAACGGTGCGCCACAGAACTAAGCTTCGCCTATAAGGGTTTTCCTACTAGTGTCCGACTCCGCAAGGAAGTTCTCATTTACGATATTTACGCCTGGGTGGTGTGTCTTGTCCAGCCGGTTAAGGGTACCAGTGACATCCAACGTTTTGCTTACGAGCTTGGGAATCGGGACTCCTCATCGGTAATGACTCCTGCTTCGTCATCCCTTTTATGCATTGAACGAGCTACATTCCGTTCGAAGCACAAGTCCGGGTTGTGCTTCTCAGCTGTCCTTGCCTGCAGAGATAAGATGCTCCCTACGGGGTACGCACTCCGGGGGTTTACGCCAGGGGTGTTTGTACCAACCTTGAATTCATTTCCTTTACTTTTTTTTATTTCCCTTTTGGAA